>NW_018405300.1:564778-585261 GCF_002113885.1 Mizuhopecten yessoensis
AGGTCACACATAAACCTACCTGATAGGAGTATTAAGGTCACACATAAACCTACCTGATAGGAGTATTAAGGTCACACATAAACCTACCTCATAGGAATACATAGGTCACACATAAACCTACCTGATAGGAGTATTAAGGTCACACATAAACCTACCTGATAGGAATTTACAACCACACTCGTCCCANCTAGGAACTAGGGAATCAAGTACATTAATCCACTAGGAACTAGGGATCCAATACCTATCCACCAAAATAGGAAAACCACTGCATTGATATACTAGAAACAAGGTAGACCACTGTACCACACTGGTAGGAACTATGGAAACCACTGAGTTCTATCACCAGGGATAGACCACTGCACCATTGCGTTCTAAACCTGATAGTGCACATTAGAAACAAGGGAGACCATCTGCAGTAGAACTGATAAGGACGAAAATATCTAGGAACTCCACTTACGCATTCCTTTAACGACAGGCTTGTCAACAGCTATAGAAAAGTATTTTTTATTACATAAAATGACAAACAACTACCTGAAGGAAAAAGTTTACAATGTTTCTGATGTACAGTATATCTCACAAATTGAGCAGTTTCTTAATCACAAGACTTTTACAGGACAAATCTGGCTCAATGCAAAATTAAGACAATACATCACAAAGTGTGATTTGCAAGTTCATCAAAAGTTTTGTCAATATGTCAGTGTGATGTCCAGAAAGTGACCAATTGGTGTGGTCTGGCAGAACAAAGTGTTAGACTGAGGGCCTCTTCTGGCAAACAAACAGTGTGAAAGAGTTGTCTGCCCTTTCTACCAGTAGTGAGATATTCTTTACAACAATACTCAGGTGTTCTACAGGTAACACCCACATCTACTTATATATATTATAGTGCATATATGTGGAGACAAATTTACACACACAAATAAACAAGGTCTTAAAACCACTCAGGACAACACTATAACAAAGTGCTTATGGATGATGTGCTTTCAACATAAATGTTGAATGAATTTAGAAGTGCAATACTCTAGTATCACAAAGGTTACTTGTTCACATCATATTCATTTAGAACATTTATTACAAAACAAAATAACAACTAAACATTAATGAAAGCAGTGAAAAAGGATGCATGTGGACAGAATAAGATTGTTACCTCCTCCACCCCAACCACCACCTTGTAATTATAAGAAATTCAACAATTCATTTTATCTTAACATACCAGAAACTTAAACAAATACACACTTCAAAAAGAAACAAAAATATATATGTGTATAATATATCAGGTCTTTCATAGAATATAAGACATATTTACAAGCAGAATTAATTAATATAGAGCTAGACTAGTCCAAATAAGGTAATCATGTACAAACAACAGTGCAGGTAATGGTGATGTCATGTCCCGTGCCCCCGACGTCCGTCAGGGTGAATTAGGGCACAGACAGTTAAAATAGAGATAGATGAGAGTTATGTGCTTTGCAATGACTCTATAAAGGTTAAATCCTTTGGCTCCAATTCCTTAAAAAAACTTCAGACTCAGGCTCCATTTTTTTACACATCAAAACTTCTGGACTTTCAATGTTTTCTCTTAAGCGATATTGTGTACACTCTCCTACAAATTTGAAATTTTATCTATATGACAATAAAAATGCCTTCCAACACCCTCATACTGTATCTTTATTTGTTTACTTTCATACAAGTATCTTTATTTGAAACTTTGAAACTGTAGTATGAATCACATTAACTCAACTAAGATTGATATATTATACAAATTAATAATTGCCAAAAAATTAAGTTAGTTTCAATGGAAAAATATTAAGTCCATAAGTAAGAGTATTTTTGTTTTCAACCTGAAGCATGAATAAATAGATTACATAAATAAGTATCANAGCGTCCTGAACGATGTACTGCGGGGCCCGACTGCAGCAATCGCAGCAGGGAACTAGACTACATAATGTTCCGTAACTAATCGAAACGAAAGATGGAAGTGAAACTTCACCCCTTTTTTCATAATCTCAGGTGTACAGTAAAATTTCTGGAGTGCCGAGTGGATTTTTCATGACACTAGGCACAGTGCCTAGTGGTTTAAAAAGTTTAGCCTGAGCCCTGAAACCTACCTGATAGGAGTATTAAGGTCACACATAAACTTCCCTCATAGGAGAACTTAGGTAACCTACCTCATAGGAGTATAAAGTTCACACACAAACCTACCTCATAGGAGTATAAAGGTCACACATAAACCTACCTCATAGGAGTATAAAGTTCACACACAAACCTACCTCATAAGAGTATAAAGGTCACACATAAACCTACCTCATAGGAGTACATAGGTCACACATAAACCTACCGGATAGGAGTACATAAGTAACCTATCTGATAGGCGTACAAAGGTCACACATAAACCTATCTCATAGGAGTACATAGGTCACACATAAACCTATCTCATAGAGTACAAAGGTCACACATAAACCTACCTCATAGGAGGATAAAGGTCACAAATAGACCTGCTTGATATGAGTACAAAGGTCACACATAAACCGAAATAATAGGAGTAAAAAGGTCACAAATACATCTACCTGATAGGAGTAAAAAGGTCACAAATACATCTACCTGATAGGAGTATAAAGGTCACACATAAACCTACCTGATAGGAGTCTAAAGGTCACACATAAACCTACCTGATAGGAGTACATAGGTCACACATAAACCTACCTGATAGGAGTATATAGGTCACACATGAACCTACCTGATAGGAGTATATAGGTCACACATGAACTTACCTGATAGGGGTACATAGATCACACATAAACCAAACTAATAGGAGTACCTTGGTCACACATAAACCTACCTGATAGGGATATATAGGGGGATGGGGGCACTCAGCCTACTACCAAATGTAAAAAATTCAGGAACAATATTTAAAAAAAAAAATGTTGCTCCAAGGAAAAGAAACCAATTAGAATTGTAGCCTACAGGTTAATTTACCATCCCCATCTCCCACACATAACTCATACAAAAGTTGTAAAAATAAATGGCAAACTCACATACTGATTATGTGTATCAAATTTCATAAATATTGCTTTAAAAGTTATGTCTCAGAATTTTGGACAATACTTATTTATTGAACTCAGAAAAGGGGACATAACTCCAATAAAATAGTCAAAATCAAAAATAAATTACAAGCAAGTATTGATTATTTGTAGCAAATGCTACAAGTATTGGTCAAAAAAGTCTGCCATAGTACTTGGGACAAAATTTATAAGCAGATATCAGAAAAGGGGAGGTATCTTGTCATAATAAAAAAAAATGCAAGCACACAACTAACTAAGGTACTGATGATGGTTGTAAATGTTAATAGAAAATTGGATTAAAATGTGAGGAGTGATGCATCAGGACAACTTTTCAGGGGATAATGTCTGTAACCAATACACAGAACACAGCAATACTAATGCATTTACTGCATTGGTCCTGTTTACTTATTTTCTGTAAAAACAAATCTGATTTGTCACACTTTCCAATAATTACATGAAGTAACAACTAAATATAGCTGGGTTGACCATACTTAGAGTTTTTTAAGGACCTCTTTATTTTACTTACAACAGGTATGTCTGTTGAGTTTATAATACAGACTGAATACAATGACTTATATCCATACTGATTGTGCAAAAAGGAACGTGCACTTAAGAAAAACGGTTTGTCACAGTGAGTTACCATTAGTTTGATGCACTATACTGTAGTACAGAATAGATGGTCATTAATTCCTGTTTGTTTTATACATTAATTCTTGTGCATTTTATATATTAGTCCGATAATTCATTCTGAATAATGTGGAAATCAATTTAAGCATAAAGTGAGAAAAAGTGAGATTAAAAAAAAAAAGATAAAAAAGCATGTTTTCAACCAATAATCTGATATAATACAGCATGATAAACCAATGTGTGTTGCTGAGAACTAAGTCTACTGAAGGATAGGGCCAACAAGATAGAGACACTTACCTTTGTTTACTACAGTCATACAAAGCAAGCAAAAAACAGACATGAGACTGGGAACAGTCAGCATGCTCTCTGCGTGGAGACATGTACACACATGATGCCATGATGGCCACAACCACCAAACATATACAAACGATTTATACAATAGTACCGTCAGCAACACTGTCTGCCATTGGGAAGGGTCTACCGACTCATCAAGGCATAACCATCTACTCTTACCTTTTTCTATACCTTACAATTAAAACTACACTAAAAGTATAGGTCTGCACTTATTTAATTCTGCTTCTTATCCTTTGCTGATGTGTATTTTGATAAAACTCTGTCCACTAATTTATCTTAACATTCTTACAATATTATAAACATTTCTAATATGATTTATAAAGATTTTATAACCATATCATATAACATTACACTGTGATTTCTACAGCATCCTATGAGTAATGTTACAATATTACTGGTGTTCATAAATAAGGCATTTTCCACAAAATAATGTCTTAATTGTAACCTCCCCCAAAATATTTTCTTCCATGAGCTATTACTAAATCAAAATTACGCAAATATTGTCAAGGGAAAACAATGGACACCAATATAGTTCTATTTTAAGCATTTTGTCATGAGAGACAGTAGACCCTGTAAGAGGGAAGAGTAGAGCCATACTGTGAGAAGAATGGCATGTGCTCATTCAGTGAAGGATATACATTGTCTCAGGTGAACGGTCACACTCAAGTCTCACAACAATCTTACTCCACATCACAGGGAGACAAAGTAACCACACACAAGTAGTGGCTATGTAAGGAAACACAGTAGTTATAACCACAGGTAGTCAAGTTCATTACACTGTAACACAGTCTTCAAACCTGGTACATTCAGTTACTAACCAGACTTTGTACAGATAACCAGGTACATGGAGTTACTAACCAGAGTTTGTACAGATAACAAGGTACATGTAGTTATACTAACCAGAGTTTGTACAGATAACCAGGTACATGGAGTTACTAACCAGACTTTGTACAGATAACCAGGTACATGTAATTACTAACCAGCCTTTGTACAGATAACAATTTCCCTGTGTGTTTATAATTATTTTGAGTAACTTTCTATATGCTATCCAGACAGACAAAACTTAACATTCACTAGCGAGACACTGTTTATAAGTCAAGAATAACCTTAAGTATTCCAAAGATGGATATCTCTGAACTCCAATAATGTCTCCACAGCATTAATACAGCGGTGCATGTTTGCAGGCAGTGTCAAAACAGTAACATTAGTACACTGTGGTCCATTGTTTTGCAAATTCTAAAGTAAACAGGTTTTACAAATGACTGCCAAAGCTTATCATTTCATTACATATCGCTACTTATCTTGACAGCTAGTGTATCATTATTATTATTATAACCACGGTTAAACAATCACACAGCTGCTCTTTTACCTCCTCTGAATATCATATCAGGATGTCTTATTAAAGTTACCTTATGCTATGCGCGATGTAAAAAAGCCTGTAATGTACAGGACATTAGGACAACCTGCAGTCATCATACAAGTCTCTCATATATTACATAATCTACCTCCAAAAATATTAACATCAACTTAAAAACAAGAATACATAAGGTCTTCTTGAGGTCGTTACTTGTTCACTAAATTGAATGCATACATATGTAACCCAGCTGAGCAAGGGAAGTACAGGTATGTGTGTGTATGAATCTCCTTCAGGTGTGGACCATAAACTTGACAGATAATGTTAAAATCAACAGGCAATTCAAGTACAACTTCATCATTTATATTTTATACATCTGCAATACTAATCAATGGTCAGAAAATCTTGAGAAGGATTTGCCATGCTTTTACCTGTGATTTAGTAGTCTTTTTATACTGCTTTAACAATTCACTCAGAATAATTTTACAACTTATTTTTCACCATTTACAATTTAACCAAGTTGTTAGACCACAAACAGTCAGTTTGGACACAGGGAGGTGTTTCCTAAGAAAACATCAGAATAACATCAGTTAACATTCTCATTCAACTATGGATTCCTGAAAATGTTTCAATTCTTACCCAGTGAAACTTGTTAGAGGGTTTCCTCACACATATAATGGGATGATGATCACACGAGAGCAGGTGGGATTACACGGAAGCGTTAATTGGTACAACCCAAACCCGTAGCATTACTTTGGTAATTAGGTTGATGAAGTAGACACGTTATATAGGCAAAAAAATCACTCCTTCACCTCTGGTACGATTTACAAACACAACCTCATGCTTAGTCGTCAATACATATACAGCAAACACACATGTAATCACACAGTATAACCAGTTATAACTGATGTTGATCATTATAAATCCAGTCTCCCATCTTGTGTACCTAACATCTTTAACACCTGGTCAAGTATAAATATATATACTACTAGGAAATTTAACGGGGACTGTCCACAGCCCTCACAGATATACTTACTAGAGAAGTTCCTCGTAGCCAACATTGTAGTAAGAATTGCACCCTGAAATAGGAACAGAGTTTTCATTTATTCAACACAATATCAGTAAAACTTTAAAATAATATCAAAATATCTCATGGTTTCTACACTATATTGAAATCAGGGAAATTCATGTCCGTACCAACTTAACCCTTTCACACCTAGGTAACTTGAGTAGACTCTACTATAAATTTAACTGGGTGTTCCATTATGGTCTACAGTGGTGAAAGGGTTAAGGATGCTGTATTCATTTCATTAAAAATAATTATATAATTCATTTGCAATGTTTCGACAATAGTATTTTGAAATGGATTTTTTTTTCAAGTTTTTTTTTTTTCTTAACATAAAGTGTCAAGTATACCTATACTTAGATCCGTTTTGATGCACTCGTCTATTAAGCTTCATGAAACATTCCTTCAAAAAAAGATATCACATGGAAACCATTTTTGTGCACCATTCCACAAACCCTATGTGTCATATTTGCTTTACTAGTAACACAAAAACACTGATCAATAAAAAATTGCTAGTTTAGTGTAATATGGAAATGTCCTTTTCATAATATGTTCTAGTTTATAAAAAATAATACAATCTGGATACATACATAGAGAAAATATTCAGAGAATTATTTCTCCTTTTTGAGCGCAGGACAAAAAAATTACTACCACCAGTGTAAGATTCTTAAATGTCCAGTCATTTTAAGTCGGACACGTACAGTTAAGAGTGTTTATCTCCACCTCAAAGTTACGAATGATTATTTTCTCTTATTCCTTAACAGACTTGTTTTGGTAAAAAGTTAACCTGTAATACCAACTTAGGAGATTTTATGTGATGTTATCTGAATATAGATGTCAATAGTGTTCATGATGTCACAATATGAACTGCGTTTCTGGATCAACACATTTTAGCTTGTCAGGGATACCAACAGGAATATCCTATGTACAGAGACCCACAGATAAATGTAGCCAGAGTGTGAGAACAGACTAATATGTATGTTACTGAAGATGCAATACGCATAGAGAATACTTTTTATTTTCTCAGGTATAGCCAAATGAAATAACATCCTATATGTTTAGACTAACAGTGTCATACTATATATACGGAGGCTCACTACCTGAGACTTTTCCTCAGAGGAATTTGAGGACAAAGTTAACTTTTCCCCTATTTCTTCCTCCTCTTCTTCAATTTCTTCCTTTTCCTCTCCCTTCTCTTCCTTGAGATAGTCTGAAGACATGTCAATGAGGTTTAACTGTGTGTCCTCTGTTGACAAGTCGGACCCATCAGTAATGTCATTCTGGTTAACCACACCACTCTCTAATAATACTTCATCAATTCTGACCGCTGTGTTTGTGCGTAATTCTGCATTTTTCGATGTCTTGTACAATTCTTTAAACTGTTTATTTCCCTCTGATCCAACATGCTCTTGTTGCCTGTTAGGGTTGTCTTCATCATTGTTCCGTTCCACTAATTCTACATCTTCATTACTCTGTACTAATTCTACATCCCCATTACTCTCTTCTAATTCTACATCCTCATTGCTATACACTAAACCAACATCCTCAATGTTTTCCATCATAAAGTCTATTTCCATTTTTACTCCATTTGTTTCTGTAGTATTTGCATCATGAGATGTTTTTAACTTTGCTTGCTCACAGTAAAGCTCTAGTTCCTCTTGAAAGTTAACACCCATTAACCCTACTTCCTTCACCTCTGGTAACACAAGAACATTGGTAAGGTCTCTTTCCAAGCAAAGGTTATCACTTCCCTCCTCCGTTTTGGGGTAATGTTTTTCTTCCTTTCTTACAACATCATTTTTTGTGTTTAAGTCTGCCTCGAAATTTGGTACTTCACTTCCTGCGGAAGCCTTCACATCTTGCTGAGTTTCAGGGAGTATCACCTCTCTCTCAACAGAAAATTCCATGCATGAAGGACTACATTCACTGTCAAGAAATTGTTTCCCGCAGTACACATCCAAGAATACAGGGTGTTTGTAAGATTGCTCACTTTTGGTTATAAAATCATGCTCAGTTTCTAATGAATCAACTCTTTCTATATCAAATTCTTTTTCCAGTGAATCAACACCTCTAAAACAAGACAAACTACTTTCAAGGAATTTTTTCCCACAGTATATTTCCAAATCTTCATGCCATGTGACTAGGTAATCATCATTCACATCCCTCTCACCTTCCTCTGATTCACTTGCTGTCGGACTTTTAGAATCAGAATGAATAGTGTTATCTAGACATTTCTGTACACAATAAATCTCTACAACTTCCTGTAAAGTTTGTACAGAGATGTTTTCAGAATCAAATATCTTTTCCTCCAGACTTTCACTTAATCCTGCTTCCCCACATCTCTCCAATGCTCTTTCATTATCAACTAACCCCATTGCTTGTGTGTCCTCTAATTCATCATCCTCCACCTCCCCCTCTATCTGGTATGTGGATTTTGGTGTGCAATCAGTCTCAAGAAAACGTTTACCACAGTACACAGTTAAATCCTCCTTTTTATATAAATCTTGATTAACTTCATCCTCCAAATTTAAATTTTCCTCCATCATTGTATCATCCGTATAAGAGGAAAGTTTTTCGCATGAAGGTTCACTGTCAAGAAACCTTTTGCCGCAGTATAGTTTGGAGACATTGATATGGTACTTAGAACAGTCTCCTGTGATCTCCTCCAGAGCCATCTCAAAGTCTTCCTCTGTGTATGAGATTGTTTCATTTCCTGGGTTGTTAATATTGTACATCCAACCACTAGAATTGTCAGGCTTTGTTAAACCACCGACTGTAAAAGTTTGATCTGTATCATCACACATGGCACTTAAGGAGATGCAGTACTGGACACACCGAGATGTTATAGGTATTCAAAACTATACTTATTTCAAGCAAGTGCCCAATTTTAGACTCTTTCACAGATTTCAGTAATTAAATTCCACATGATGAATAGAGTAGAAGTTATAAACTTTTAAAAGTCAAAACTAATGCATTACAACAAAAGATTAAGCCAGTTTAACGAAACGTTTGATGACTACACAGGGATCTTCATCCATACACATGCTTTGTACAACGGTGGCATAATTCCTTTCACCTTGACAATGACAGGTGAGTAAGAAAGACTTGTGTTACATGAATATTGTTGTATGATAACACTTCATGTCAACTGCCTGGACGCAGTCAAGCAGGGAGAATCAACACACCTTATGTAGAGGTATGTAACCACTGGAAAGTCTCCACATAAATGTCCCCCTGATAACGGCACTACCTCCAGCCACAGCTTCACTGTTAGGGGACATACTTTATACACCACACAGGTAAAACTCTAAATATATCAAACCTTCCTAGATACCTGAATAATGCATGACCTTCATAATCAGACACTGATTGATCACAGAAAACTGATTTATACCATGAAATTTCCACCTACAATATTCTTATGTTTATATACGGGGTCTATATATTAATATTTTAATTGTAATTTGATAATATTGACTCTAATAAGTACAATATCTCTGTCATTACTTATTTTAATTAATCATGTATATTAGATAGCTAAGTTAATTAATATATAAAAATAATGCGATATTAAGGCAAAAAGATTACAATTACATGTAACTGAACCAACCTTGTCAATTTCAAAGATCAATAGAAAGGTGGAGACAAAATAATTTATTATTCATTTTCAAGTCACTATGAAGGCTCCGCTCCACCTATCAAACAGTCACGAAAAATCTCCAAATAGGTTTCCTGACAGTTTTAAGAGTTTTATTTTTCTTAGTTGTCACAGAAATCTTTTTGAACTGCATTTCAATATGTACAAGGTGATCATGGAATGACACAGGGGTGTTCTGGTGCCAAGGACAGTATCACATGTACAGGTATTACGAAATGTTTTGTACCCTTTTACCGCACTTCTGCGTATTTGCCACTTTACTGATAACGTAACTATAGGTAAACAAGGTCTCAGTGGTGCTGTCATCTGATAAGGAATCGGGTGACCTATAATATCTTTGTTTCTCAACCTGTGAGCGGATATAAAAACATAACACAAAATTTCCTTTAAAAAAAAAAGAATTCCGTCGGCCTACCAATATAAAGACCCAGACAACACAGGTAGCCCAAATATAAAGATATTTATAGCTGTTTGTCCAAATATAGAGATATTTATAGCTGGTTGTTCCTGTCTTCATCAGTGTCCTGGACAACGGAGAAAACCTGACCTTTCTATATGAAGTCTGAACGTCTAACCATTGGGGCTTTAACTTACATTATCCTTTACCTTCATTAACCCTGCTATCAAATGCCCAACACTGATGGCATATGAAGTCTTACTGATTAACTAAAATCAAACGAAGCTTTGGTTTCACTAAATATCTTAAGGATGTTTTCCTTAGCTTAAATTTTCCTCATGGGGAAACATTTTTGCCAATCTCTTAGAGTTAAACATCAAGTCATGAACTGCCAAAACAAGAATGAATGGGTCAAATCAAGAGTCATGTGTGCGACAACATTTTTACAATAAACACTAACAAAACTTGACAAGTTTGTAATGTGGTAGATATTCACATCTTTTAGAATGATACCTGTCCTCATTAATCATGCATAAATATGCATGCATCACACTGCAGATTGAGCTTAGCTGAGTCTTGTAATTAGGTATGTGCATATAAAATTTGGTTGAAAGCAGACCAAGTAAAGGGCAGTTAATGAACAGAAACTGACATGTGACAATCACCTGTTTTTTTCTGAAAATACAATATGCGATCAGTTTGCATCTTTTCTTAGACAGGATAAAAAAGTGAGCCACAAGCCACTAACAGTAGATAGTTAATGAATTAACTCCAAACTCTGTGAAATTTAAAAGCTTCAGGAAGTGTAGGCGGGCAGGTAAAACGCTACAGGTAGACAGCTGTCCTAAACAAATAATCCAACTTTGTACACCTGCACTTAAAGCCTGTTACCTTTTATTGCAGCATTATGCAATATATTCAAATTCGGGGAGTCTTTCTTTTACTGGGAAAAATGCCAGTCTACGTAATGTTGTAACACCTATAAGATAGTCGATATAGCATGGTTCCATATCATTAGAATTGCATATGTTAGACTTAGTACTATGGTAGCGGTGAATAATGACAAATGTAACAAGAGGTCCCGAGGGCCTGTATCGCTCACCTGAATATGTTTAAAATAATTGGTATGAAGTAGGTGCTGTAAGTACATATGAAATTTCAGAAAGATCCATCCAGTACTTGAGATATAGCGAGAACAAACTTCAAACAGAGCCCTGCACCCCTATGCAAATTAGGGGAGTCATACCCACCAATTATACAAAATTGAGTCGCCTTGACTCAAGGATGCTCCAGACTAAACAAGGATAAAATCCATTAATCCAGATGGTCGAAGAAAGATTTTTAAGGTTTTACCTCTATTTCTACAATTGGGCCCTGCCCTTCTGCCCCCTGGGAGACCACACCCAGGCCACTGCTTATACAAAATTGAGTTCCCTTGGCCCATTGATGCTCCAGACTAAATTAGGATAAAATCCCTTAATCTCTATGGTAAAAGAAGGATTTTAAAGGTTTTACCACTATTTCCCCTATTGGGCCCCACCTCTCTGCCTCCAGATGTGACAGATACACCGTTTATACAAAATTGGTTCCCCTTCACCCAAGGGTGCTTCATACCAAATTTGGACAAAATCCTGTCATTCCTACAGAAGAAGAAGGATTTTGAAGAATTTGCTATGTTTCCCCTATTGGGCCCCTCCCTTTTGCCCCCAGGGGGGCCACACTCGCTGTTTATACGAAATTGAGTCCCTTTTGCCTGAGGATGCTCCAGACTAAACTAGGATAATATTCCTTAATCCCTATGGTAGAAGAAGGATTATAAAGGTTTTACCTATATTTCCCCTAATGGGCCCCGCCCCTCAGGTCCCAGGGGGGCCAGACCCACTGTTTATACAACATTGGTTCCCCTTTACCCAAGGATGCTCCACACCAAATATGGACCAAATCCTTTCATTTCTACAGACGAAGAACGATTTTAAAGAATTTGCTATATTTCCCCTATTGGGCCCCGCCCCTCAGCCCCCAAGGGGGCCAGACCCACCATTTATACAAAATTGGTTCCCCTTTACCCAAGAATGCTTCAGACCAAATATGGACCAAATCCTTTCATTCCTACAGAAGAAGAAGGATTTTAAAGAATAATTTGCTATGTTTCCCCTATTGGGCCCCGCCCCTCAGGCCCCTGGGGGGCCACACCCATGGTTTATACAAAATTGGTTCCCCTTCTCCCAAGGATGCTTCAGACCAAATATGGAACAAATCCTTTCATTCCTACAGAATAAGAAGGATTTTATATAATTTGCTATATTTCCCCTATGGGGCCTCGCCCTTCAGACCAAAGGGGGGCCAGACCCGCCGTTTATATTGGTTATTATACCCTTTATCAATACTGCAAAAGTTGACTTTTAAATATTTCTTCCAATTCCAATATCGAGACTGTCCATGTTGAGCCCATTCCTTCTTTCCCAAGAGGGACCACACATTTCAATTATATGACATTGAATTCTCTCGCCCCAGGGATGCTTCATACCAATTTGTTCCAAAATTCAATTGGCCACCTTAGCTGACTAGTGGTCTTACAAATGAAAAGTGACAGGTGACCAATGGCGCACCATACTATATGATCACTTGGGCAGGTGAGCTAACAATCGGTAACAAATCATCACCAGGTGTTTAGGAGAGACGTATGATCAACTACTCACCTTGAGTTTCCTCCTGGCGTTGAATTTCTTCAGGCAGTCTACAGTCTCCTGTCTGTGAACCACAGATGCCACTCTCTCACGTTGCTGAAAAAGAACAATATGTTAAATTTATTATCACAGAAATAAGTGCTACTGATAGTCAAGCAGGTCAACTTTCTATCCTAACTCTAAACACTTCCTGGATTAAAACAGGATATTAGTCATTCTTAAATAAACTTTTCCATACATATCTCAATAAGATTTTAAACTGCCAATCTTTCTAAAAATAAATACAAGGTATAAACTACAATAGATTTTACCTGGTTATTGATGAATTATTATACAAGTTTATACTACATGAGGGTAATCAGGCCAGTCCGCAGTAGGGGGACTTGATCAAACCTACCCTAAATTTCACATTACCTGCACAGGCTAGCCAGCTACAATGCGGTTCTCGGTGACAATTCAACCCAATCATCAGGTCCCATGCACCCTGTTATCATTTACATTTGAACAATATCTGATAAAGGTATTAAACAAGAAACCCCCTTCAAATGTTTCAAGGTTGTTTGCCCTTTAAAAAACACATTGTGTTAAGTGTGATTCCTTATCTCATTACAACACTTCTGGACAACACAGGCTACCATACATGTACTAGTAAGGAGAAGGTCAAGGACTCTTATTATCACTGTCCAGTTCTGGAAGTATCACAGCCTCAACCAATCAGACTGCTGTATCATACATTAATAACTGAGCTGCAACGGTGCAATGGAGACAAACATTGAACTCATCTCCTAATGCAGAGGCCAGTTCCATTTCCATGTATCTTTTATCTCAATGTCAATTAGACTACAGCCTTCTTGACCATACCTAGCCATTAACTGACAGCTTATATAAGTCCTATGAGTTTGTTTTTGTTTTTAAGTGTTCAGGTAATTTGAAGGAAAATGTTTCAACAATCACTTTTATCATGACGTATATCAAATTAGACTATCATTTTCCTCTCGAGTCAAGTCAGTAATTGTGATATGTAAACCTACCAGAAATATTTATGAAAAAACAATTATTGTAACAATGTATATATCACAATGATAACAGAGAATGTCTTTCAAAAACAATATTTCTATATTGTAGTGCAGCAAGCACACATTGTGTCAAGTCTTCCAGAGTTACCTCCCCTGCATAAGGAAATTCATCTTTCCCAGAACAACATAAACTGCAGAGTAATGAATACTGGACTTCAGATTGCATATGGTTTCAGCATTCAATACAGAGATATCATAATGCCTGAAGGAAACTGATAATCCTCAATCACTGACTATTTGATATATATATTTGATCTGTAATTCCAATCATGTCTTGATCATCTCAAAGCACCTCACTACCTGACCTTTGTATAACCCTGAGCCCCAGACTGTCTAGTTTATACCCCTAAAGCCCCTCACTACCTGACCTTTGTATAACCCTGAGCCCCAGACTGTCTAGTTTATACCCCTAAAGCCCCTCACTACCTGACCTTTGTATACCCCTGAGCCCCAGTCTGTCTAGTTTATACCTTTAAAGGCCCTAATAAGAAGCCTTTACTCCTTCTGTTATTTAACCAACCATGTCCACCCATTACTCCCATTGTTTGGTCTATACACCTTGTCCTAGGCAGCCAATCAGCCACCCTACTTACGCATATCCAGGGGTGCTTCAGTGCCTCTGTGGCATTGATACGCTTTGCAGGGTTGACTGTCAGCATACTGTTGATGAGATTCTTGGCCTCTGGTGTGACCGTGTCCCATTCTGGGGAAGGGTACTGCAAGCAAAAAGAACAAGCATATTGAAGTATAGCAAAGCAATACATGTCATCAGCTATTTACATCATGTCCTTAAATGACCTCAGCTGTTAATAGGACGCTAAACAAAATACAAGAGGCCCAATGGGCCTGCATCGCTCACCTGGTATAAATCTCACACTTGTAACCTTAAAAGTGATCTAAAATAAAGCTACAGGCAAAATAAAATTTTAGTATTTATGAAAAGTTCATTCAAAAGAACCTGTTATTTTTTTTGTGATTGAAAGTCAAACAAAGTCATTATGTTGAACAAATTTTATAGCCTTTCATCTCGGGATGCAACTTGCAAAGTATCAACATCCTGGGACCCATGGTTATTCAGAAGAGGTCGTTTAAAGATTTTAAACAAATTTGACCCCTGTGACCTTGAATATAAGTCAGTCATTCACTTTAACAAACATAGTAGTCCTTGATCCCAGCATGCTACTGACTAAATATCAACATCCTGAGCCTTTTGGTTATTCAGAACAAGTTGTTTATTTATTTTTATATATTTTGAACATATTTGCTCCTTGTGACCTTGAATATGATTCAAGGTCATACATTTAAACAAACTTGGTAGCCCTTGATCCTAGTATGCTACTGACTAAATATCATCACCCTGGGCATTTTGGTTATTCAGAAGAAGTTGTTTAAAGTTTTTAACATATTTGACCCCTGTGACCTTGAATATGGGTGAAGGTCATTCATTTGAACAAACTTTGTAGCCCTTCATCACAGCATGCTACTGGCCAAATATCAACACCCTGGGCATTTTGGTTATTCAGAAGAAGTTGTTAAAAGGTTTTTTAAGACAATTGACCCCTGTGACCTTGAGTATAATTGAAGGTCATTAATTTGAACAAACTTGGTAGCCCTTCACCGAAGCAGGCTACTGGCCAAATATCATCTCCCTGGGCAGTTTGGTTATCGAGAAGAAGATGTTTAAAGTTTTTAACATATTTGACCCCTGTGACCTTGAATATGGGTGAAGGTCATTAATTTTAACAAACTTTGTAGCTCTTCATCCCAGTTTGGTTCTGGCCAAATATCATCACCCTAGGCCTTTTGGTTATTAAGAAGAAGTCGTTTAAAGTAAAATATTGACGCCGGACGCCGCGCCACGGCATAAGCTCACTTGTCACTTCGTGCCAGGTGGGCTAATAACCAAATCAGCTATTTACATGTCATTGCCAGGACAAATATTAGATTTAAACTTTTAAGCCTTGCCCAACATTGATCTTGTTGGTACAGACAATAATATGACCTTTTTCTGTTACTGTACTTTTATTTTGGGTTATAGATGAGGGAAAAGTCCATAGCACATCATTTAGTTCTGATGTATCCATATAAAAATTTCATAAAAAAAACAAATTTGCCTTTTAAAATGCTCAGACAAATATTACAATTGTTACACATTGTCTAGTTTAGTCTGAAATAAATAACATGTCGGTAAACATGTAGTTCGACTAAATCTGAAGGTATTAGATGGCTGACTACCGAAAAATACTTCTTGGTTGACATTGCATTCAGTCACATGACAAACCAACCTATATAAGATAGTTGATAAAATCTACTCTGTTGTGAAAAACTGTTCTGTAAAGATATGGAACGGTTTTTATCCATACAATGGCAGAGATAAACAAATAATCTTTCAATCCGTTTATGGAAAACATGTGGACATGCTTGGCATACAAGAAAACACTGAGTGAAGTGAGCACCAAACCCAGTGCCTCAATTTTTCTTTTTTCTTTTAAAGAGATAGACTGTTATATTGGTAAAGTTGTGATACATCCAGTCCTAAGGTTTAAAGGAAATGAGGTGAACCCCTATACAAACTTACTCCTTTAATTCATTCTATCCATGGATACTCATTTGGTTTGATAGTGTGTAGGACAAGATTGATTACAGTTAAACACGATCAATTAGCAATTATCCTAACTCCAGATATGCATATTTGCTGTTGCTAATAATTTCAATTATCTGTAATATTTGATTATATTTCCTCGTTTTTCACATTAATAAATTTCAAATGTTCTAGTCACATGTGATGTCTATTGAACTAACTGGGTTAATGTTTTAAGCAGCAAATCAATACTTACATCATAAGCCCCAGCCTTGATCTGAGCATAAAGTCTGTGCTGATCCTCATCCCAGAATGGGGGGTAGCCCACCAACAGGATATATAAAATCACACCTACAAAAGCATAATAGTGACATTATTAGGGGTACTACGGCACACTTGTGCTGATTCTCATCCCAGACTGGGGAGTAGCCCACCAACAGGATATATATAGAATCACACCTACAAAAGCATGATAGTGTCATTATTAGGGGTACTACGATACACTTGTTTCTCATCCCAGACTGAGGAGTAGCCCACCAACAGGATATATAGAATCACACCTACAAAAGCATGAGTGTCATTATTAGGGGTACTACGATACACTTGTGCTGATTCTCATCCCAGACTGGGGAGTAGCCCACCAACAGGATATATATAGAATCACACCTACAAAAGCATGATAGTGTCATTATTAGGGGTAATATGGTAATTATATATATAACCTGTTCACATCAAAGTTGACAAAATAACTTCATGTTATAACTAGGTATCTAAACACAATACTAATCCAGCCAATCAATGTTAAAAGTAGAGGGATGACTTGGTTTGATTTTTGTATTAAACTGTAGCTTTTTTATGCGTGCTGAATGTAATGCTCAATCTATAGCAACAGTGACTTAATCTTTAATTTTGCCTTGAAAAGGAGTCCTTTCATTAAGAAGACTGACCAATATCAGCAATCTATGAAGCTTCAATGTGATTGGTTAACTGAAACTGGAGCTGTTGTACGAAAACAAAATTTCTATTGAAACTAAGATTAACCAACAGATTTAAAATGTACTTCCAAGCAACGCTAGGTAAGTAAGTAGTATATGAAGCTAGAGTTTGGGCAACCCTTGCAAACTTGACTTACTGAGCAGAAACCAAATTTCTATGTAAGTGACATTGATGTTGCCCTTTGAGCTTTGGACCTGAAAATCCCAAGCATACACTTTCATGAAGGAACAGTATATGGAGTTTGAGTGTTATAGGCCAATGAGAACTATATGGTTATTGCACACAAAAAAATAAAAAAATCCAGTGACCTTAACCTTGCACCTTCAGAGCTGTAAGACTATCCCAAGCAAGCACTCTCTATAAGGAAGCAGTGGATTGAGTTGGAGTTTGATTGGGCTATGGGAAACCAAGCTATTGAACAGAAACTAATTTCTATTTAATGTACAAACATCTTTGACCTCTGACTTATAGACCTGAAAAGGAAGCAGTGATGTCTGTTACATAAATTAACTAAGGCAGAGAATTCATAAGGTGGAATATGTATACATGTGTACACATCAGAAAGTAGTAACTTCAACTCCTAACAGAACTTTTCAGCAGTCATTTATTAGTTGGAATATGGTACAGGTGTTGGATATACCAAAGTCAAAGAGTAAATGAAGTTGTTCAGACTGGGACATTCATTAGATATGCTACGGTAATATGTGATGATAGAGACACCTTACCACATGCCCATATATCTACAGGCTTCCCATAAGGGTCTTTTCTCAGGACTTCTGGGGACAAATAGCCAGGAGTTCCAGCGAAGCCTGCAAAAAAAAGAATTCATATCAAAGCATCATTATTATGCATGAGATTGCCAAGCACCAAGAGACTAGGAGCCAGACACACTTTCCGACATGATCTTCAAATTGATGAATGAAAAGTTCACCAACCATATTCAAGTCCTGTCTTAGGGAAGTTACGACATGGTCTGATGTATACCACCGATCACATTAAAACAACATCAAATGTCTTAGTAGTTTTACATAACTGACGAGAAGTATTTATCAATGTCTTGAATTTAGATATATGTCGTCGTTATAGTACAAACAAAATGTCTAGCTTTACTAGTCAAATCTCAGTATTGTAGGTGTCTCCACCCTCCCCACCTTCTGTACATGTATGTATTATATACTTCACATAGATATTGACATTCTCCAAGACTTAATAATGATCATTAGGATATCAAGCAATCAATTACTTATATGAAGAAACCTTAAAACTCCACAAATTCATCCAGATATCACTCCTGTTTTACAGTGAAAGAGAAGAGAATCGGTAAAGCTACAGAGGAGCTTGTGTAGCCCTTGGGAGGCTGTGGCAGTTAATCGGTTGAGTGACATTATGTAGATTGGGACACTGTCCAGCCTCTGGATAAAATTGTCGACTAGATAAGGATAATCAACAACCTTATTGGCTCTACCACTGACCTATCAAGCCTCCATTAGGATTACCATCAAGTGCGACCATTCACATTCTACCGAGTCATCCATGGCTAAAACTCCCGACATTGATTCTATCAGCCTACACTCTCTGTAGACTGGTGATGGGCAAGTTCATTGTAGTGTTTTATTAAGGCCAATCCTGGGTACACAGCTATGGTGGCACAATTTTCTCGATTGGAACTGTGTCTGTCTTGGAGAATTCCCTGGACACGTGTGATCTGTGAGAGATCTGTCTATTGTACACAGAGGAAGTAGCCGTGGTTAAATGGCCTGGCCATCAGCGCCATGGTATCAATTTTTAAAATATATGCCAAATGTCAAGGATATGCTACTCATCCTGAGGTAATATCAATGTATAATTATGAACCAAAATATATTACATTGACCTTGACCTAAGGATGAAAATCAAATAAAACCTCCAGAAATAGCTAAGTGAATTACACTAGGGTAGACAGATTGGTTTCTCTTGTTAGCTGACAATAGAGTACAGAGAAGATGATGGTAAAGGTAACATTTACTGATGGAATCAATTCATATTTCTTTCCCAAATATTTCTTTTCCCACTGCATAGGAACAATCTTGCATTAATTTAATTCTTGACATTTCTTCACTAGGAACACAATCTTCACATATACATTCAATCAAGACCTAAAACTGTCGCCAGAATGACAGACTAATGCCCCCACATGCACCAAGAACTATAATCCTATTAAGATTTTTTTCGAAAAAATGGCATAACTTCATAAATAGGGAAGGTCACTCCAATTTCTATATTTTATTCTCTTTGATGAATGGGTTCTGTGTACAAAGTATCATTTAAATCAGTACTGTAATTTGGGAGGAAAAATGTGAACAACATTTTTAAACTAAGGGGCATAACTCAATAATTAGAGGAGGTCACTTCAGTTCTTACTGATCCTGGATGTTAGGGTTCTATGTACCAGGTATCATTCAAATGCATGGGTTTTTTTTTGAAAGGGTAGAAGTCAATGAATAAAGTTGGTAACCCAATGTATACAGTTTGCTTGCATCCTCTAGATGTAAGGGTTCTGTGTTACAGGTTGGTAACCCAATATATACACTTTGCTTGCATCCTCTAGATGTAAGGGTTCTGTGTTACAGGTTGGTAACCCAATATATA
>NW_018405300.1:588895-601974 GCF_002113885.1 Mizuhopecten yessoensis
CATTTTGTCAGTTCTGAATCCAGGTTACCGAGGTCCCATTTTGTCAGTTCTGAATCCAGGTTACCGAGGTCACATTTTGTCAGTTCTGAATCCAGGTTACCGAGGTCACATTTTGTCAGTTCTGAATCCAGGTTACCGAGGTCCCATTTTGTCAAGCAGTTGTTCAATTATGATATCGAAATGATTTATCAAAAGTTTCAGACACTAATTGAAATGTTACAAGCATATTTTTGTGGAAGTCATCCATCCTTGAATAACAAACCAGTTATATGATTGTTGTAAAGATCAAAATAAAGTGATGATCAGGTCAACAGTGGAAGTGATATACAGCACGACATCAGTGGTGTGTCATCAGGTCAAAATCATCGACACAGCTAACTCCTCAAGGAGTCATAATGCTAATAAAAACAGTATCTAATTATACTATAAATATCTATAAAATAGCACAAGTGTCATTCAAGATAGAACACATTTTTACAAAAACAACCTGACCAGTGTCATTCCATGAATCCTGGGGGATTTTTCCAGAGATATTCTCTGGAAAACAAGCTGGAAAACTGTTTAAAGATTTGTCAAAATGACCACTATGTCACGGTTTAAATTCCTGCTGGAATGGACATTAAAGAGAGAATGAGAGGCTATGGGTGCCATTACTTACCAAACCATGCCTGCTGATCGCCCTGTATTTCTATGGCCAGACCAAAGTCTGCTAACTTCACAGCTGCTCCTTTGGCTTTGCTAGCTAACAACAGGTTTTCAGGCTGTAACACAAAATACAGGTGACCATTACTAAATTCTCACTACTTCTGTCTGTTCATTGCTTATTTTTATTTTTACCAGTACCTCCTTCTTTTAACACTATTGTACTCGACTGTAAATATTAAGTACCCCTGTCTTTTCTCTCCTGTCTACTGTAAGTTATCAGCAGCTTTTATACTAGTACTGCTATAGTTTTGCCTTTTGTCTACTGCAGCTCCTATATGCTAGTACATATCTTTTCACTCTTTCTGTGTACTGTGAATTATCAGTAGCTTCCATATTAATACTGCTATCTTTTCAGTGCTGTACATTTTCAGTACCTTTAAGTAACTTTTCACTCCTGTGTCTACTGAAAATAGATAGTACTTCTTTCACCCTAGTTTACGCTACTGTAAATTCTCAGACCTTCTAACTTTTCACTATGGTCATGCTAATGGTCAGTAGCAGTATCTTTGGACTCTGGTATTGCTCTGTAATCGTCAGTACTGATATTTTTAGCACTACCTATTGATTCTCGTGTTTTGCTGTGATCTTTAGTTGTTATCTTTTCAAATTTGTGTGCCTACTGTAAATTCTCTACATCTTCATTTTAAAAAACAACTATTACTGTATACATACAGTGTTTATACAGGTATGTTACTGTTTTGTACATTAACGTAATATAAATACATTTATGGTTTAAACACTGTTTATTACAAGAAAGTACTAAAGGTTTATATACTGTGGTAATGTAAGCATGTTGGATGTTGATATATTGTGGTTATATATCTAAGGTATATAGGTATGTTTAAATTTCATTTACAGCACTAATAAAACTACATTTGAAAATGATATGCTAACAGAAGTGTGTTTAAGTACAATATAATGCTAATAGATTATTTGCACCCTAAACACTATGCTGATACAGGTATGTTTAAGCTTTATATACTGTATCAACACAGGTATGTTTAAGCTTTATATACTGTATCAACACAGGTATGTTTAAGCTTTATATACTGTATCAACACAGGTATGTTTAAGCTTTATATACTGTATCAACACAGGTATGTTTAAGCTTTATATACTGTATCAACACAGGTATGTTTAAGCTTTATATACTGTATCAACACAGGTATGTTTAAAGTTTATACATTGTACTAACAGAGGCATGTGTTGAGTTTATAAACTGGGCTAATATATGTTTAATTAATGAAACACACTCAGGAGATTCTAGTTGGGAATTGATTGTAAACCGTATTAATCTGTGCTGGTGATACACAGGCAGTGAAAATACACACAGTATACACTAGATATCCAGTATAATTCCCAGTCCATCCATCCTAGTGGAGGAAACCATTCCACTTCCGGCTGTAGGAACATTCCAGCTTTCCTTTATCTATAATGGACAGCATGATAATTATTTTCATTATCAGCCTGAAAGTATTAGTGTGTGATTGCTACTCTCTGCCCATCTGTGTCGTGTCTGGGGACGATCTCCTCACACAACATTCTCCTACATCCATGTTTCCTTCACTGCTGGTACACTTGTCAATCAATGATGTCAAATTTTACCTCAAGCCTCCTCTTCTCTTGAACTCTTTTGATACCATCTTTAACTAAACATTAAGTTTTCATAATCAGTCTGTTGTGTTGGAATCGGTAGATGGCATTTGTATATTTCTTAAAATATACTTTCATACTGGCATGGACTTCGAATGAATTGATAAAAGAGAAACTAAACCATTTTAGTTTCTCAATGCAGAAGTAGAACACGTTATGTATATTTTGAATTGTATATGTTGAGCTATGGATTCTGGTGTGCTGGCAAACACGAGTTCAATAATTTACTCTAGCCTGTAAGAGGTCATTTTTGTCAAAGGTCTTGAAAAAATAATTACACACAGTGTATACTATAGTAAACAGTGAAGTAGAATATTTAAGTTTGAGTCTGTCTCTATAATTAACAGTGAAGTAAAATATTTAAGTTGAGTCTGTCTCTATAATTAACAGTGAAGTAAAATATTTAAGTTTGAGTCTGTCTCTATAATTAACAGTGAAGTAGAATATTTAAGTTTGAGTCTGTCTCTATAATTAACAGTGAAGTAAAATATTTAAGTTTGAGTCTGTCTCTATAATTAACAGTGAAGTAGAATATTTAAGTTTGAGTCTGTCTCTATAATTAACAGTGAAGTAAAATATTTAAGTTTGAGTCTGTCTCTATAATTAACAGTGAAGTAGAATATTTAAGTTTGAGTCTGTCTCTATAATTAACAGTGAAGTAAAATATTTAAGTTTGAGTCTGTCTCTATAATTAACAGTGAAGTAGAACATTTAAGTTGAGTCTGTCTCTATCATTAACAGTGAAGTAAAACATTTAAGTTTGAGTCTGTCTCTATCATTAACAGTGAAGTAAAACATTTAAGTTTGAATCTGTCTCTATCATTAACAGTGAAGTAAAACATTTAAGTTTGAATCTGTCTCTATCATTAACAGTGAAGTAGAACATTTAAGTTTGAGTCTGTCTCTATAATTAACAGTGAAGTAAAACATTTAAGTTTGAGTCTGTCTCTATAATTAACAGTGAAGTAAAATATTTAAGTTTGAGTCTGTCTCTATCATTAACAGTGAAGTAAAACATTTAAGTTTGAATCTGTCTCTATCATTAACAGTGAAGTAAAACATTTAAGTTTGAATCTGTCTCTATTATTAACAGTGAAGTAAAACATTGAAGTCTGAGTCTGTCTTTATCATTAACAGTGAAGTAGAAAATTTAAGTTTGAGTCTGTCTCTATCATTAACAGTGAAGTAGAACATTTAAGTTTGAGTCTGTCTCTATAATTAACAGTGAAGTAAAACATTTAAGTTTGAGTCTGTCTTTAAGGTAAACAGTGAAGTAGATAATTTAAGTTTAAGACTGTCTCTATTTTTAACAGTGAAGTAGATAATTTAAGTTTGAGACTGTCTCAATATTTAACAGTGAAGTAGAACACGAGTTAAACTGCGCTCCTCATTCTTCTGAAATATGCATTATTCCAAATGAGGTTTGTCTTACAATCATAAGTGAGCGCCACTTTCAGAAATACTCAAACCTGAGAGAGTAAATTTACAAGGATAGATCAGCACCACTTCCTCAGGAATACACATCAGTCTGTGAAGCTTGCTTTACAATGATACATCAGCAGAACGTCTTCAGAAATACTCATTACTCTTTAAGTTCTTGTTTCAATGACAGATCAGCACCACTTCCTCTAGAGACATCCTCTCCACGTAATCTGAACTCTGAAGCCCGTTTTACAGCAGCAGTAATCACAAGCCTCTTCATTTTGCTGTTACTCAAATTACTACATGTTCACAACAACAACAAATAAACAGTTTCACTTGCATTGATTTTCTCACCTTACTCTTTCACTTATGCACAAGGGCACGCCGGCAAACAATTATATTCTCAAATTATCATAAGGTTAAATTTCACAGACTATTTGCTGAGGCAGGATTTTTTATGTCGTTAAAACTATCAAAATAACAAATCCTTAACATCAACTTGATAAATAAAACTCTGATAACGAACCCTGAAAAGTCAAAAAAACTCGGATACCTCAAAATAAGATATTGGTTTCAATAGCGTAAATCAAAACATCAAAACATCGTCTACTTCATAGTGTTCGAATTTCATTTTGTCACCAACTTATTAATTCTTTGATACAAATAAAACGCAACAGTATGACATCTCGCCATTCCGTATTTATGAACATCTTTCGCGAGTAGACTAAATCGGTAAAACGTATTTACGATAAAGCTTCAGACTGTAAAGTGTGCAGACTGCCAAAACCATGTTGTTAATAATAAAAAACAAATTTCATTAATGTTGATCAACAGTATTCTGTACTAACTGCGAGTCCGTTGAATGATTTGTACAACCAAACAGACAGTGCAAACTGGAAAATTGGTCACAAATTGGATAAAAGAGTTCCACAGTTGAAATCACAACCTAAGACAGCTTCACGGGTTCATGTTTATAGTTGAGGAGGTGTCAGATGTCGCATTTAGCTTTAATGTACGATATAATGTTTGGGTGTGTTTTCATTTACAGTATCAACTATGCGTATGCTCCATTACAGTGACTTGCGCACTTTCATTTTCGCATTGTATAGTACGAGGACGGAGACAGCGGGATAGTTCGATTTTTAAATGTAACACTTCAGAAGTAAAACTTGACAGACTTGCAAATACAAATGCAGACATGGAAAGACTTTGCCAAGTTCTAGACTAGCCAAAAATAGCATTTAATCACAAGGCCCGTCAATATTTAATAACGAATTCACAATGTGGTCCAACCGTTTTGATCGCGTAAAACGAAAGTACGTTTTTCGGAAATAACTATGTCGAACAGCATTTCTCACCAAATTAATGAACCCGCATAACTTGAGTACTCAGATAACTTCCCACGACCCCATCGACTTCGAGATAAAGTTTTCCTAAAGTGCTGCCCTAACAATGTACTGAGGAATCTAGATGATTTCCCTTTAATAGAGTGCTGCCCTAACAATGTACTGAGGAATCTAGAGGACTACCCTTTTACTAGAATGTTGCCCTAACAATGTACCGAGGAATCTAGAGGACTACCCTTTTACTGGAGTGCTGCCCTAACAATGTACTGAGGAATCAAGAGGACTTCCTTTTTACTAGAGTGCCGCCCTAACAATGTACTGAGGAATCAAGAGGACTTCCTTTTTACTAGAGTGCCGCCCTAACAATGTACTGAGGAATCAAGAGGACTTCCTTTTTACTAGCGTGCTGCCCTAACAATGTACTGAGGAATCAAGAGGACTTCCTTTTTACTAGAGTGCCGCCCTAACAATGTACTGAGGAATCAAGAGGACTTCCTTTTTACTAGCGTGCTGCCCTAACAATGTACTGAGGAATCAAGAGGACTTCCTTTTTACTAGAGTGCCGCCCTAACAATGTACTGAGGAATCAAGAGGACTTCCTTTTTACTAGAGTGCCGCCCTAACAATGTACTGAGGAATCAAGAGGACTTCCTTTTTACTAGAGTGCCGCCCTAACAATGTACTGAGGAATCAAGAGGACTACCCTTTTACTAGAGTGCTGCCCTACCAATGTACTGAGGAATCTAGAGGACTACCCTTTTACTAGAATGTTGCCCTAACAATGTACTGAGGAATCTAGAGGTCTACCCTTTTACTAGAGTGCTGCCCTAACAATGTACTGAGGAGTCTAGAGGACTACCCTTTTACTAGAATGTTGCCCTAACAATGTACTGAGGAATCTAGAGGACTACCCTTTTACTGGAGTGCTGCCCTAACAATGTACTGAGGAATCTAGATGATTTCCCTTTAATAGAGTGCTGCCCTAACAATGTACTGAGGAATCAAGAGGACTTCCTTTTTACTAGCGTGCTGCCCTAACAATGTACTGAGGAATCAAGAGGACTTCCTTTTTACTAGAGTGCCGCCCTAACAATGTACTGAGGAATCAAGAGGACTTCCTTTTTACTAGCGTGCTGCCCTAACAATGTACTGAGGAATCAAGAGGCCTTCCTTTTTACTAGAGTGCTGCCCTACCAATGTACTGAGGAATCTAGAGGACTACCCCTTTACTAGAGTGCTGCCCTAACAATGTACTGAGGAACCTAGAGGACTGCCCCTTTACTAGAGTGCTGTCCTAACAATGTACTGAGGATTCTAGAGGACTACCCTTTTACTAGAGTGCTGTGCTAACAATGTACTGAGAAATCTAGAGGACTACCCTGCTACTAGAGTGCTGCCATAACAATCACTGATGAGTCTAAGAGGACTTCCCTTTTACTGAGTGCTGCCCTAACAATGTACTGAGGAATCAAGAGGACTACCCTTTTACTAGTGTGCTGCCCTAACAATGTACTGAGGAATCTAGATGATTTCCCTTTAATAGAGTGCTGCCCTAACAATGTACTGAGGAACCTAGAGGACTGCCCCTTTACTAGAGTGCTGTCCTAACAATGTACTGAGAAATCTAGAGGACTCCCCTGTTACTAGAGTGCTGCCATAACAATCACTGATGAGTCTAAGAGGACTTCCCTTTTACTGAGTGCTGCCCTAACAATGTACTGAGGAATCAAGAGGACTTCCTTTTTACTAGAGTGCCGCCCTAACAATGTACTGAGGAATCAAGAGGACTTCCTTTTTACTAGCGTGCTGCCCTAACAATGTACTGAGGAATCAAGAGGACTTCCTTTTTACTAGAGTGCCGCCCTAACAATGTACTGAGGAATCAAGAGGACTTCCTTTTTACTAGCGTGCTGCCCTAACAATGTACTGAGGAATCAAGAGGACTTCCTTTTTACTAGCGTGCTGCCCTAACAATGTACTGAGGAATCAAGAGGCCTTCCTTTTTACTAGAGTGCTGCCCTACCAATGTACTGTGGAATCTAGAGGACTACCCTTTTACTAGAGTGATGCCCTAACAATGTACTGAGGAATCTAGAGGCCTACCCTTTTACTAGAGTGCTGCCCTTTTACTAGAGTGCTGCCCTAACAATGTACTGAGGAACCTAGAGGACTGCCCCTTTACTAGAGTGCTGTCCTAACAATGTACTGAGGATTCTAGAGGACTACCCTTTTACTAGAGTGCTGTCCTAACAATGTACTGAGAAATCTAGAGGACTACCCTGTTACTAGAGTGCTGCCATAACAATCACTGATGAGTCTACAGCATTAGTTAATCAAGTGTTTGCCTGACAACAGAACTAAGAATATTGAGGACTACCAAACCTTGATAAACCAAACATCATGACACTGAACCTCAGTATTCTACATATCAATCGTGTGGTGGTGTTGGTATAGCTAATCCACCATGTATAACCCATTGAAACCTCTGCCACACCAATCTCCCGACACAGTCCACAAATGTGCTCAGACGGAACACACCGACAAATGATGTCACATCCCTTCAATAACAAGTGAGAATGATTTGATTCTGGACTGTAAGCACGCCAATATTCCAATGAGCAACTCTGTGGGGTATAAACCAAGTCAAATTCCACAATGTGTGGACATGAAGATAGGCCTGCAGTATTTGGTTGTGCACTATGGTGATAAAATGTACACCTCTACACACAAACGCTAGCCACCATTAATGCTGAAATGTTTAATTACAACCATATGCATGGCCATAAAGATATTCACATGTTTCATCATTGTATTATCACCCCCATCCCACCTGTTAGAACTTGTATAGGTCTGTATAAACCTTCCACCTGCATGAACATGGTCAACTTACAAAATGTTCCAAAAAGACTGCATGGTGGACCAAATGTTATGATGTACCAATACTGCAAGAGAAAGATGTATCCCAGTACTGGTCTATATATCTATAGACCTTAACCACAGGTACTTTTGGTTTGTAATGTGTTATCCTCCTATTCCATAACACTGTGTAAATGATGAGCAGCAACAACTCAACTCCAACTCTACTAGGTTACAATTCACTGATATAATCTTCCCAAGTCTCAGTTTTTATTTTACTGTTCCATGAAAATAATGCTGTTCATTGATCTAAGCAGACTGGTATTCAATTTTCTTGGATGCATGATCAGAATATTTTGCCCGAATTATCCCTTGCCAAATTTACTACATCTAAATGTAATGTCACAAAATATTATGACCCTGTTATGCATGCTGTCAGGAGTTAATGTATTTTTACAAATGTTTCTGCTGGAGACTATTTACACATACACATACACAAAATGCCAGTGTGAAAATCCAAAAAATAATTCTTGAACCATTATTGGAAGCTCCAGTAAGCTGTCATGTTATAATAGCTGATGTGCAGAAGCAACTGCAAGAGGCCACCACTTGAGCAAACAGCACACCAGGGACATATAGTGAGGCGAAAGCGTATCGCACATTTCACAGCAAAATACAAGTAAACCCCATTACTGGATCACATAGACAGAGCTCACTGGTGAATTCTGCGCTCACAGCTCCCTTGTGGTACGTCCTAGACCATACACACTTCAGCAGTCTCCTTTCCCGTGAAACAGCAATCTCTTTTCCTGCGAATGAAGTCTTTCTCCCTGTGAAACAAGTCTGCCTGACATCTTAATGTAGAAACAATACTTGCAAGCATTTCACTCATTGAAACAGGTGATGTGCTCTTAATGTATTCTTTCCGAACGAACATAGCAAAACAGTAGACATCCATGTCCTTCCGTCTTATAGTACAGACGACTATCATAATAATCCTTCCCTTATACAGTAGAGAATAACACTGCAAAGGTTTTTATCATGTATACATAGGGTACATGTAAGGGGTGGGGCTATGTGTGCTTGACAGGTGTATCAGAATAGAGATAATTGTATGCAGGATGATGCATAAGCTTTTGGAGGTGTACATATGAGAACATGTCTGGGTTGTAGTTCAACACAGCAACATACATTCTGAAAAGTCCACGATGATTCTAAAGAAGAATGTCCTTCAGACTCGCTCTATTTGATGAGAACATTACCTGACAAACAATTCAGAAACCAGAAACAGGAAATCATAAATGAATACAAGACAAAGGCAGAAAATGTGGTCATTTTGGAGTGCAGATTTATCACTTGAAAAGCTGAGAAAGCCCTGGGGGTTCATGACAATTGGGCAGTGACTAAGACGTGCTTACTGTGGCAAAAGACCTAAGTAAGAAACGTATCTAACTTATCAGGATCGCTGAAAAATTCACAGCCGGATGTGGTACTGTTGAGGAATACTTGTCAGATGATTTGGCTTTCAACTCGGAGGACAATAAAAGATTGTATCAGGTGGAGGCCTGTGTGGTCAGGAAAATCAGGACCCACAGAATGAGACAATCTGGTCTGGGCGATCATACGGGTGGTACCGATCATACGGGTGGTACCGGTGTAGCCATTATTGCCATGGAGTTGGGCACTCCGATAACTCAGTTGGATTCGCAGGAACTACAAGTGATCAACAAGAAGGATTTCGGCTCTGTCAGAGAGCTTCTCCATACAATGTGTGTTTCATGTGATACAGTAAAATATACCACTGTAATAGTAAGGTTTTAATTTGAATCAAACTTATGCATGGATTTTCGATCAACTTGCACTTGCTGTGTGCCAAGAACCGTCTTTATCTGTCATAACTACAACATACCACGAGAATTTGTAGCATACTTATAGATGTTTTAATCTGTTATTACTGACGTGTACCATGAGATACCTAATCTTCTATACACGTTATATACGATCCATTGACCGTGATTAATTAGCTGGAACAGTTGGGTGAACAACAAGCTATTTTATGACAATCAGCTCCAATGCTTATAATTTATCCTGTCTCCTATTATACACAGGTTAACAATCGGATTAAGACAAATACCTGTTATATGTTTTATTGTTATGGTTTTTAATATTTCACTTAAATTTCTACTATAGACGATATCCTGTCATATGGCTTGTTGATTGTAAGAACATTGTTTCATTGAAAATTTTACTGAAAGTTATGTCCCTTCACAACATTTTAAAGATTACAAATTTGATTATAAAAACATTGATTTCCTGAAATTTGTACTGTAGAAAATGTCCATCAGAACACTTTAAATGTTAAGCATTTGAATTCCCTGCAAAGGCTACTGTATAAGAACATTGATTTCCTGAAATGTGTACTGTAGAAAATGTCCATCAGAACACTTTAAATGTTATGCATTTGAATTCCCTGCAATGGCTACTGTAGAAAATGTCTTTTTTTCAATATTATAGACTTGAATTTGAAGAACATCTTAACGTTAACACCACCGTAAAGATAGGTGTTCAAAAATATCACAGAATAAAATGACATTTACTAAGACAAACAATATTTTTACAGTAGAAACAGTGCTCAAGATCTGAAACCTATATATAAACTTTCTAATATATTATACATAATGAACAATAGATTAGACAATATTGAACCAGATAAAAGTACATCAGATTGTAACTAGTTTGTGTCCACATCAAAATGTCACAAACCATGATGTAATAATGAAAAAATATTTCAGATAAAGTCGAAAAGTTATTCATTTAGAAAATGACTGCAACACACAGAGAGAAGATCTCTTAACTAATTACTGTTTTAAATACCACACTGTTAATAACTATATTACTTAATAACTGAACATGAGCAGCAGAAAAAATAGATGTATTTCAGTTAAGCTTGCAGAATCCGGCAATCTTCTAAGAAGATGAAACAAGTAGTTAGCCGACTGACATTATCACAAACCAACAAGCATGACATTTGAGAAGTAGACAGCAACACCCACCGTATATATAGCAATGTATTAGAGAGGGAGCACATTTAGCAGACAGTGTGTCACTGTTCACCAATGGTACATAACAACAGGGGGAGAAAGCAGCTAAGGGGATGTACCTCAACATCACTATTAGTATTACAACTCACTTCGTCCGCTTCTCTCGATTTATTTTTTAAATTTAAATGAAACTCTCCAAATATTTTTTTATTTTTTTCATTTTGAGGTAAACAAGCAATATTTTTACAAAGGGTTATCAACTATATCTATATTATCAGACCTCAGGGAGCACTTACCTCATTCAACCCTGAAGACACATTTAAACTCTTCCAATTCAAAGGTTGAACTGGTTCATTATGAAATTTCAGGGGTGAATGATTAATACTATCAGAATTGTTTTATCTGTTGATGCTTCTACAATGACCTTAAAAACTTTCTGCATCAAATTCAGAATAATGGTCCTATTTGATTTGTTGAAATCATCATTAATTTTTGCATTGTTAAATTCTAAACAACAATATAGGAATAACAACAATCTGCATAAACAGAAAGTAACATTGTAAGTACATGTAAATACTTCAATAAATCAAAATCAATATCAAAAGACAACCTGTAGACTTTTCAATGCATTATCTGGAAGTGTTGTTAAAACCAAACATTGGCATAACAATGATATTTTTGATACACCAAGCAATAACATGACTGACTTGAATACATACCAGTGTTTATTTCAAGGCAAACACTGAATCAGCTGTAGTATTTAAATGTTTTCTCTCGTTGAATTGCTGATAAATGCAGAGATGGCACTGAAAAGGTGTAGATGTTTATTTACTTACCTTTAAATCTCTGTGCACTATTCCATGTTGATGACAATAGTTAACACTCTCTAAAATTTGCTGCATGCAGTGACTGAAATACGAAAACAAAGAAACAATCCTATAATATACACTACAGATGTCTTAAGTGTCTACTGACCCTATAATATACACTACCTATGCCTTAAGTGTCTACTGACCCTATAATATACACTACCTTTCTCTGAAGTGTCTACTGAACCTATAATATACACTACCTATGTCTTAAGTGTCTACTGACCCTATAACATACACTACCTTTGTCTTAAGTGTCTACTGACCCTGTAATATACACTACCTATGCCTTAAGTGTCTACTGACCCTATATAATATACACTACCTATGTCTTAAGTGTCTACTGACCCTGTTATATACACGACTTATGCCTTAAGTGTCTATTGACCCTATAACATACACTACCTATGTCTTAAGTGTCTACTGACCCTATAATATACACTACCAATGTCTTAAGTGTCTACTGACCCTATAATATACACTACCTATGTCTTAAGTGTCTGCTGACCCTATAATATACACTACCTATGTCTTAATTGTCTACTGACCCTATAATATACACTACCTATGTCTTAAGTGTCTGCTGACCCTATAATATACACTACCTATGTCTTAATTGTCTACTGACCCTATAATATACACTACCTATGTCTTAAGTGTCTGCTGACCCTATAATATACACTACCTATGTCTTAATTGTCTACTGACCCTATAATATACACTACCTATGTCTTAATTGTCTACTGACCCTATAATATACACTACCTATGTCTTGAGTGTCTACTGACCCTATAATATACACTACCTTTCTCTGAAGTGTCTACTGAACCTATAATATACACTACCTATGTCTTAAGTGTCTACTGACCCTGTTATATACACGACTTATGCCTTAAGTGTCTATTGACCCTATAACATACACTACCTATGTCTTAAGTGTCTACTGACCCTGTAATATACACTACCTATGCATTAAATGTCTACTGACCCTATAATATACACTACCTTTGTCTGAAGTGTCTACTGACCCTATACTATAATCTACCTATGTCTTAAGTGTCTACTGACCATATATAACATACACTACCTATGTCTTATGTGTCTACTGACCATATATAACATACACTACCTATGTCTTAAGTGTCTACTGACCCTATAATATACACTACCTATGTCTTAAGTGTCTA
>NW_018405300.1:605204-641560 GCF_002113885.1 Mizuhopecten yessoensis
TACACTACCTTTGTCTTAAGTGTCTACTGACCCTATAATTTACACTACCTTTGTCTTAAGTGTCTACTGACCCTATAATTTACACTACCTATGTCTTAAGTGTCTACTGACCCTATAATTTACACTACCTTTGTCTTAAGTGTCTACTGACCCTATAATTTACACTACCTTTGTCTTAAGTGTCTACTGACCCTATAATTTACACTACCTATGTCTTAAGTGTCTACTGACCCTATAATTTACACTACCTTTGTCTTAAGTGTCTACTGACCCTATAACATACATTACATATGTCTTAAGTGTCTACTGACCCTATAATATATACTACCTATGTCTTAAGTGTCTACTGACCCTATAATATGCACTACCTATGTCTTAAGTGTCTACTGACCCTATAACATACATTACATATGTCTTAAGTGTCTATTGACCCTATATAATATACACTACCTATGTCTTAAGTGTCTACAGACCCTATAATATACACTACCAATTAGACACTATAATATACACTACCTATGTTTTAAGTGTCTACAGACCCTATAATATACACCACAGATGTCTTAAGTGTCCACTGACCCTATAATATACAATACATATGTTTTAAGTGTCTACTGACCCTATAATATACATCCCTTAATTGACTAATGATCCTAGATATACACTTCAAACTGTATATTTAGGTGTCTATAGATTGTATGATATACAGTATATATACTATATTACTATTACATGAATACTTTAATTACAGCCTGTAAACTATCATGTCCCCTACCTCAAAGGTATACAATACAGTACACAGTATAGGCAATGTCTCCTTGATCTACACAGCCAACTAATACAAGTAATTAATTCTATAATTGACTAACACTTATTTGCTGCTTTATAATTTTCAAATTTTGGAAATAAAGTCGAAAATTCTCACTCAGTATTTCAAACTCAATAAAAATCTAAACTTATAATTCCTTTTTTCCTTGTGTGTAACGCACAACTATGTAGGAGAAAACACACAGACTTAATCGTAAACAAATTAAATTACTGCCAAGAAGAAAGATTGGAGTACTTTTAGTCAGGTAGCTTATGGTTCTTTATAGTATTCTAATTTGTCACCAAGATGCAGAATCCCAAAATGGTCAGAGATGTTGGCTATGAAGCACCAAGGAGCAATTTTTCAGACAGAACTTTTCTATATCTATATATAGTAAGCCATGCACAACAGGACTGTATGGTAGACAATACGATAAGTGACTGCACAGAATTCAAGGCTTAGCTGACCAGGCGGGGCAAACTGTCAGTGGACTACCTCACTACTGACCACACTGGGGGCCGACTGACTGACCGCAGACTACTGACAGATCACTAGGCAGGCAGATGACTGACAGCCAAACAGGCAGTTCACTCAGAGATAAGTCAGTTCACCCACCTTTAAGTCACGATGGATAACAACATGATGGTGACAATGGTTAACACCTTCTAAGATTTGCTGAATACAGTGACTGAAAAGTGGAAATGTTTAATTCACTCACACATGCACATAAATCTACAGTTTTACTGTCAGAAAAAAAAAAATCACTTTCTTCTTGATGTAAATTCAATTTGGATTACAGGGTACAATTTCATTGTGATATTATCACTGACTGAATGATTTTTTTTTTATTTCAACCAGTATGCACATTAAAAATAAATCTTAACCTATAAAAAATCTTTTCAAATTCGTCAAAACAGCCATGACATGCCAGGGTATTTTTGTATCGCTCCAAAATAATTTAATCCTCCTTTCTAATGACAATATGAGCACTGTAATAATCTACCAAATGGCATGAAGAAAAGCACAATTTTCTGAACTATTACCTTCATGAACAGGGCAAAGTATTGCATTTCAATTTATAGATTCACCTTCCTCCCAATCTGCGGTCAGAGCAGTAGCCGCTTTTGGTATGTGACTCTCCACATTCTCAAGATGTATCTTGCTCACCAAATTTGGTAACTCCAGGTGAACGAGTATAGGAATGATGCCCCAAATGAAATGATTATGTGATTGGGGTCAGAGGTCAAAGTGTAGATCAGTGACCGTTTCAAAATGTATCTACATGCCAAGTGCCAAATTTGGTAACTTCAGGTGAAATATTGCCTCTAGAACAGGACAGAAGACATCCATTATGGATTGTGTGCAAACCTAGTTCCATCTGGTATTACTGATGGGAGACATATATAATACTTAAATATTTAGTTTACCTACAATCAAAAAGTATTCAGGATCTGACTACTTTCTGTACCTATAAGTGAGGAGATCTCCATCAGCTGAAGTTTTGGGTACTTTCTGTACCTATAAGTGAGGAGATCTCCATCAGCTGAGGTTTTTGGGTACTTTCTGTACCTATAAGTGAGGAGATCTCCACCAGCTGAGGTTTTTGGGTACTTTCTGTACCTCTAAATGAGGAGATCTCCATCAGCTGAGGTTTTTGGGTACTTTAATTTCTGTACCTCTAAATGAGGAGATCTCCAAATTCGATTTTTTTTTTTTTTTGAAAAATTATGAAGCCCACATAGTCCACTTCATCATGTACGTATATGCCAATTTTAGTGCTGTTTTTTTTTTCTAATTTTGATACATGTTATATTACAGGGGTTATTCATTGTATAAACATATCACCCATGGCCACCGTACGCTACTGTACTCTGCTACCTGAGGTTTTGGGTACTTTCTGTACCTCTACGTGAGGAGATCTCCACCAGCTGAGGTTTTTGGTTTCACCCACCAACTTATGTACTGATGTTTTCAATCATCAAACCAACCAGCTTATGTTTTCAGTCCAACCCACAAGCAGATAGTTTGTTTCAGACCACTTAATTACTGACTGTTTGGTCCAGACTACCAGCTGATGGGGTTTTCTCAAACCTCAGACTGGAAAATACCACATTATAATACCCAATGCTAAATGTTTCCACCTTGTCTAATTTGTCCAGCACCTTTAAGTGAAATTTTGAGCCAACTTTAAAAGGGAAATGTATTCTTCTGTCGCTAAAATAAATTAATAACATTCATTAACTTGCATTTGAAATATTCTATATATAATATAATCTTCACCATGAAACACATCTTTCTTCTCTTATTAGCATGGGCTACATTGTTTATGCAGAAGCAGCACGTTTGCTGTAGTTGTGCTGTTGCTACATATCAAACTGAGGACTCAGGTGGGATATCTGTAAACTTTGATTAAACAAGAGGCCAAATGGGCCTGAATCGCTCACCTGGTATTAATCTCACACTTGTAATCTTAAAAGTGGACTAAAATACAGCTACAGGCAGAATATCAGTGTTTGATTCATAAGAACCTATTAAAAGATTTAAACATATGACGCCTTTGACCTTGAATGTCGAACAAGGACATTAGGTTGAACAGAGTTTAAAGTCTTCCAACCCAGCATGCTTTTGGCAAAATATCATAACCCTGGAATTATTGGTTATACAGAACAAGTCATTTAAAGATTTGAAAATATATTGACCACTGTGACCTTGAATATGGGTGAAGGTCATTCATTTTGACAAAATTGGTAGCCCTTCATCCCAGCCTGTTAATGACCAAATATCATCACCCTTGGCCTTTGGCTAATTTAGAAGAAGTATTTTAAAGGTTTTAAACATATTTGACCCCTGTGACCTTGAATATAGGTAAAGGTCATTCATTTGAACAAACCTGGTAGCCCTTCATCCTGGCATGTTACTGGCCAAATATCATTATCCTAGGCTTCTTAGTTATTCAGAAGAAGTTGTTTAATGATTTGTTGAGACAATTGACCCCTGTGACCTTGAAAATGGACTAAGGTCATGCATTCATTTGAACAAACTTGGTAGCCCTTAATCACAGCATGCTACTGGCCAAATATCGTAACTCTATGCCTCTTAGTTATTCGAAAGAAGTTGTTTAAAGGTTTTTAACATATTTGACCCCTGTGACCTTGAATATAAGGTCATTCATTTGAACAAACTAGGTAGCCCTTCATCCCAGCATGCTACTGCCAAATACCTTGACCCTAGGCCTCTTAGTTATTCAGAAGAAGTTTTTTTAACATATTTGACCCCTGTGACCTTGAATATAAGCCACCAGGTGACTGTTGGTATCAGTCACAAACTGATGGTTTTGGTCTCAGCTACCAGGTGACTGTTGGGTTCAGTCAAAAACTGATGGTTTTGGTCTCAGCCACCAGGTGACTGTTGGTTTCAGTCACAAACTGATTGTTTTGGTCTCAGTCACCAGGTGACTGTTGGTTTCAGTCACAAACTGATTGTTTTGGTCTCAGTCACCAGGTGACTGTTGGGTTTAGTCACAAACCGATTGTTTTGGTCTCAGCCACCAGGTGACTGTTGGTTTCAGTCACAAACTGATGGTTTTGGTCATGGCAACCAGGTGACTGTTGGTTTCAGTCACAAACTGATGATTTTTGTCATGGCCTCCAGGTGACTTGGTTTCAGTCACAAACTGATGGTTTTTGTCATGGCCACCAGGTGACTGTTGGGTTCAGTCACAAACTGATTTTTTTTATCTAAGCCACCAGGTGACTTGGTTTCAGTCACAAACTGATTGTTTTGGTCATGGCCAACAGGTGACTGTTGGTTTCAGTCACAAACTGATGGTTTTTATCATGGCCACCAGGTGACTGTTGGATTCAGTTACAAACTGAATGTCTTGGTTTCAGCCACCAGGTGACTTGGTTTCAGTCACAAACTGATGGTTTTTGTCATGGCTACCAGGTGACTGTTGGGTTTAGTCACAAACTTTTCAGTCACAAACTGATGGTTTTTATCACGGCCACCAGGTGACTGTTGGGTTTAGTCACAAACTTTTCAGTCACAAACTGATGGTTTTTATCATGGCCACAAGGTGACTGTTGGATTCAGTCAAAAACTGATTGTTTTGGTCTCAGCCATCAGGTGACTGTTGGATTCAGTCACAAACTTATCGTTTTGGTCTCAGCCATCAGGTGACTGTTGGGTTCAGTCACAAACTGATTGCTTTGGTCATGGCCACCAGGTGACTTGGTTTCAGTCACAAACTGATGGTTTTGGTCTCAGCCACCAGGTGACTTGGTTTGAGTCACAAACTGATTGTTTTGTTCATGGCCACCAGGGGACTGTTGGGTTCAGTCACAAAGTGATTGTTTTGGTCTCAGCCATCAGGTGGCTGTTGGGTTCAGTCACAAACTGAGTGTTTTGGTCTCAGCCACCAGGTGACTGTTTGATTACTGTTGGGTTCAGTCACAAAGTGATTGTTTTGGTCTCAGCCACCAGGTGATTTGGTTTCAGTCACAAACTGATTGTTTTGGTTTCAGCCATCAGGTGTCTGTTGGTTTCAGTCACAAACTTAATGTTTTGGTCTCAGACATCAGGTGACTGTTGGGTTCAATCACAAACTGATGGTTTTGGTCATGGCCACCAGGTGACTTGTTTTCAGTCGTAAACTGATGGTTTTTGTCATGGCCACCAGGTGACTGTTGGATTCAGTCACAAGCTTATCGTTTTGGTCTCAGCCATCAGGTGACTGCTGGGTTCAGTCACAAACTGATGGTTTTTATCATGGCCACATGGTGACTGTTGGATTCAGTCACAAGCTTATCGTTTTGGTCTCAGCCATCAGGTGACAGTTGGGTTCAGTCACAAACTGAGTGTTTTGGTCTCAGCCACCAGGTGATTTGGTTTCAGTCACAAACTGATGGTTTTGGTCATGGCAACCAGGTGACTGTTGGATTCCGTCACAAACTGATTGTTTTGGATTGTTTTGGTTTCAGCCACCAGGTGACTGTTGGTTTCAGACACAAACTGATGGTTTTAGTCATGGCCACCAGGTGACTGATGGGATCAATCACAAACTGATGGTTTTGGTCATGGCCACCAGGTGACTTGTTTTCAGTCGTAAACTGATGGTTTTTGTCATGGCCACCAGGTGACTGTTGGTTTCAGTCACAAACTTATTGTTTTGGTCTCAGACATCAGGTGACTGTTGGGTTCAGTCACAAACTGGTTGCTTTGGTCATGGCCACCAGGTGACTTGGTTTCAGTCGTAAACTGATGGTTTTTGTCATGGCTACCAGGTGACTGTTGGGTTCAGTCACAAACTGATTGTTTTGGTCTCAGTCACCATGTGACTTGGTTTGAGTCACAAACTGATTGCTTTGGTCATGGCCACCAGGTGACTTGGTTTGAGTCACAAACTGATTGTTTTGGTCTCGGCCCCCAGGTGACTTGGTTTCAGTCTTAAACTGATGGTTTTTGTCATGGCCACCAGGTGACTGTTGGGTTCAATCACAAACTGATTGTTTTGGTCTAAGCCACCAGGTGACTTGGTTTCAGTTACAAACTGATTGTTTTGTTCATGGCCACCAGGTGACTGTTGGGTTTAGTCACAAACTGATTGTTTTTATCATGGCCACCAGATGACTGTACGGTTCAGTCACTAACTGATTGTTTTGGTTTCAGCCACCAGGTGACTGTTGGTTTCAGTCACAAACTGATTGTTTTGGTCTCAGCCATCAGGTGACTGTTGGTTCAGTCACAAACTGATTGTTTTGGTCTCAGCCACCAGGTGACTTGGTTTCAGTCACAAACTTATTGTTTTGTTCATGGCCACCAGGTGACTGTTGGTTTCAGTCACAAACTGATTGTTTTGGTCATCGCCACCAGATGACTGTTGGGTTCAGTCACAAACTGATTGTTTTGGTCTCAGCCACCAGGTGACTGTTGGTTTCAGTCACAAACTGATGGTTTTGGTCTCCGCTACCAGGCGACTGTTGGGTTTAGTCACAAACTGATGGTTTTGGTCTCAGCCACCAGGTGACTGTTGGTTTCAGTCACAAACTGATGGTTTTGGTCATGGCCACCAGGTGACTGTTGGTTTCAGTCACAAACTGATTGTTTTGGTCTCAGCCACCAGGTGACTGTTGGGTTTAGTCACAAACCGATTGTTTTGGTCTCAGCCACCAGGTGACTGTTGGTTTCGGTCACAAACTGATGGTTTTGGTCATGGCAACCAGGTGACTGTTGGTTTCAGTCACAAACTGATGGTTTTTGTCATGGCAACCAGGTGACTGTTGTTTTCAGTCACAAACTGATGATTTTTGTCATGGCCTCCAGGTGACTGTTGGATTCAGTCACAAACTGATGGTTTTGGTCTCAGTCACCAGGTGACTGTTGGTTTCAGTCACAAACTGATTGTTTTGGCCTCAGCCACCAGGTGACTGTTGGGTTTAGTCACAAACCGATTGTTTTGGTCTCAGCCACCAGGTGACTGTTGGTTTCAGTCACAAACTGATGGTTTTGGTCATGGCAACCAGGTGACTGTTGTTTTCAGTCACAAACTGATGATTTTTGTCATGGCCTCCAGGTGACTGTTGGATTCAGTCACAAACTGATGGTTTTGGTCTCAGTCACCAGGTGACTGTTGGTTTCAGTCACAAACTGATGATTTTTGTCATGGCCTCCAGGTGACTGTTGGATTCCGTCACAAACTGATTGTTTTGGTTTCAGCCATCAGGTGACTGTTGGTTTCATTCACAAACTGATTGTTTTGGTCATCGCCACCAAGGTGACTGTTGGGTTCAGTCACAAACTGATTGTTTTGGTTTCAGCCACCAGGTGACTGTTGGATTCAGTCACAACAAACTTATCGTTTTGGTCTCAGCCATCAGGTGACTTGGTTTCAGTCACAAACTGATTGTTTTGGTCATCGCCACCAGGTGACTGTTGGGTTCAGTCACAAACTGATTGTTTTGGTTTCAGCCATCAGGTGACTGTTGGTTTCAGTCACAAACTGATGGTTTTGGTCATGGCCACCAGGTGACTGTTGGATTCCGTCACAAACTGATTGTTTTGGTCTCAGCTACCAGGTGACTGTTGGGTTCAGTCACGAACTGATTGTTTTGGTCTCAGCCACCAGGTGACTGTTGGATTCAGTCACAAAATGATTGTTTTGGTCTCAGCCATCATGTGACTGTTTGATTCAGTCACAAACTGATTGTTTTGGTCTCAGCCACCAGGTGACTGTTTGATTCAGTCAAAAACTGATTGTTTTGGTCTCAGCCATCATGTGACTGTTGGGTTCAGTCACAAACTGATTGTTTTGGTCTCAGCCATCAGGTGACTGTTGGTTCAGTCACAAACTGATTGTTTTGGTCTCAACCACCAGGTGACTGTTGGTTTCAGTCACAAACTGATGGTTTTGGTCTCAACCACCAGGTGACCGTTGGATTCAGTCACAAACTGTTTGTTTTGGTCTCAGCCATCAGGCGACTGTTGGTTTCAGAACACTATCCATACAGACTGTTGGGTTCAGTCACAAAATGATTGTTTTGGTCTCAGCCACTAGGAGACTGTTGGTTTCAGTCACAAAATGATTGTTTTGGTCTCAGCCATCAGGTGACTGTTGGTTTCAGAACACTATCCATACAGTCACACTTACGCACTTTATTTTATCACTCAGATATTTAATTATCACAGAAGTTCAAACAGGCGTGAACTCGTAAATGAGCATAATCAATGAACTAATAACTTACAATTTCAGAGTACTGATGTCATTTCATTCTAGAATAATCATTAAAATGATTAATAATTTATTGGTGATCTGGAGGTGTTGGAGTAAATCCCCTGTGGAATCAGGGATGATAGCATTATCTGGCTAGTGAAGATTAGGTACACACTATCCTTTAATGACATCTAGTTAGGAATATGATAGGCGACAGCATTCCAGTTCAATATATCTCAAATCCCTGAGCAGTGTCATATACATGCAGTTCAGTGATGTTTTAATATCATCAAACGTCAGGGTCGGTTGCTCCACATGAAATTCCCCTTTAAAATATTCTCTTGATAAACTAAAACTATTCCCCTGGTACAGTACATGGCTATCTGTTAATGAATGCTTCCAGTGTCTTGATCCGAACACAAGTTATCAGAGAGGAAGATATTGGTGTCCATGCTCATTTCAAACAAATTTGCAAGGCAAACTAAATCTATCAGAACTAGTGCTGTATAATTTGTGTGTGACAAATATGACAGTCATATCCTACGACACACTTTTCACTTTGAACATGTTTGAAACAAGAAGATATCAAGATGGAAATTAATAATTCTCATTTATCATCAAAATGAATGTCTTGCTCCAATAGATTTCAGAAGTTCTGGATGTTTAATTACAATAACATGAAATCAATATGTAGCTGGTATGATGCTGATCATGGTTAGCCATTTATAAGCAATAAAATGTATTTTGAAATGTGATATTGGAATTTGGTAGCTTTGATGAGAAACTAACGGGATTGCACTTGGGAGTTATCTACAGATGGATCCAAGGCTAAACCTCTCTTGCTTGAAACCTATAAAATGTCTTTAAACAGTGCATGCACAAAACATTAAAGAATTCACTTAAAAGGAACCGCTTCTGATCTAAATCAAGCCTTTAATTTATTTCAATGTGAAGCATTTGAATGAATATTCTAAACACAAACCATCCAAACAATTATATTTCAACTAGTAAAATTGTTTTGGTATGAGCCTCAGCTCCTCTGCTTGCAAACCTGTTGGTCATTTTCATATTACTCTTTTCCCAGCATCCCAAGTATAAAAAGTTGAACCCTACCTAAACTAATTAAAATTGAACTGATAGTTAACTCTATCAGCTTGACTTACTAAGATGTTGCTGATAACTAACCCAACTTTAACTTACTAAGATGTTGCTGATAACTAACCCCGCTTTAACTTACTAAGATGTTGCTGATAACAAAACCACTTTAATTTACTAAGATGTTGCTGATAACTAACCCCGCTTTAACTTACTAAGATGTTGCTGATAACTAACCCAACTTTAACTTACTAAGATGTTGATGATAACTAACCCCACTTTAACTTACTAAGATTTTGCTGATAACTAACCCCACTTTAACTTACTAGTCACAAACTGATTGTTTTGGTCTCAACCACCAGGTGACTGTTGGATTCAGTCACAAAATGATTGTTTTGGTCTCAGCCATCATGTGACTGTTTGATTCAGTCACAAACTGCTTGTTTTGGTCTCAGCCACCAGGTGACTGTTGGTTTCAGTCACAAACTGATGGTTTTTATCATGGCCACCAGGTGACTGTTGGATTCAGTCACAAAATGATTGTTTTGGTCTCAGCCATCATGTGACTGTTTGATTCAGTCACAAACTGCTTGTTTTGGTCTCAGCCACCAGGTGACTGTTGGATTCAGTCACAAAATGATTGTTTTGGTCTCAGCCATCATGTGACTGTTTGATTCAGTCACAAACTGCTTGTTTTGGTCTCAGCCACCAGGTGACTGTTGGTTTCAGTCACAAACTGATTGTTTTGGTCTCAGCTATCAGGTGACTTGGTTTCAGTCACAAACTGATGGTTTTTATCATGGCCACCAGGTGACTGTTGGATTGAGTCACAAACTGATTGTTTTGGTCTCAGCTATCAGGTGACTTGGTTTCAGTCACAAACTGATGGTTTTTATCATGGCCACCAGGTGACTGTTGGATTGAGTCACAAACTGATTGTTTTGGTCTCAGCCATCAGGTGACTGTTGGTCATTTTCATATTACTCTTTTCCCAGCATCCCAAGTATAAAAAGTTGAACCCTACCTGAACTAATTAAAATTGAACTGATAGTTAACTCTATCAGCTTGACTTACTAAGATGTTGCTGATAACTAACCCAACTTTAACTTACAAAGATGTTGCTGATAACTAACCCACTTTAACTTACAAAGATGTTGCTGATAACTAACCCACTTTATCTTACTAAGATGTTGCTGATAACTAACCCAACTTTAACTTACTAAGATGTTGCTGATAACTAACCCACTTTATCTTACTAAGATGTTGCTGATAACTAACCCAACTTATTGTTTTGGTCTCAGCCATCAGGTGACTGTTGGTCATTTTCATATTACTCTTTTCCAAGCATCCCAAGTATAAAAAGTTGACCCCTACCTAAACTAATTAAAATTGAACTGATAGTTAACTCTATCAGCTCGACTTACTAAGATGTTGCTGATAACTAACCCCACTTTAACTTACTAACCCCACTTTAACTTACGAAGATGTTGCTGATAACTAACCCCACTTTAACTTACTAAGATGGTGCTGATAACTAATTATAAATCCCCACTTTAACTTACTAAAATGTCGCCGATATCTAACCTCATTTTTACTAAGATGTTACTGACATCTAACCCCATCTTTACTAAGATGTTACTGACATCTAACCCAATCTTAACTAAGATATCGCTGATATCTTACCCCATCTAAACTAAGATGTTAATGATATCTAACCCCATCTTTACTAAGATGTCACTGATATCTAACCCAATCTTTACTAAGATGTCACCGATATCTTACCTCATCTTTACTAAGATATCACTGATATCTAACCCCTTCTTTTCTAAGATGTTACTGATATCTAACCCCATCTTTACAAAGATGTTACTGATATCTAACCCCACCTTTACTAAGATGTCGCTGAAATCTAACCCCATCTTTAACTTACTAAGAAGTTGCTGATGTCTAACCCCATCTTTACTAAGATGTCGCTGATATCTAACCCCATCTTTCCTAAGAAGTCACTGATATCTAACCCAATCTTTACAAAGATGTCGCTGATATCTTACCCCATCTTTACTAAGATGATCCTGATAACTAACCCCTCACTGATATCTAAACCCATCTTTACTAAGATGTCGCTGATATCTAACCCCATCTTTCCTAAGAAGTCACTGATATCTAACCCAATCTTTACTTAGATGTATAGGACATCAAACCCCATCTTTACTAAGATGTCGCTGATATCTAACCCAATCTTTACTAAGATGTCGCTGATATCTAACCCCATCTTTACTAAGATGTCACTGATATCTAACCCAATCTTTACAAAGATGTCGCTGATATCTTACCCAATCTTTACTAAGATGATGCTGATAACTAACCCCTCACTGATATCTAACCCCATCTTTCCTAAGAAGTCACTGATATCTAACCCAATCTTTACTAAGATGTCGCTGATATCTTACCCAATCTTTACTAATATGTCGCTAATATCTTACCCAATCTTTACTAATATGTCGCTGATATCTTACCCCATCTTTACTAAGATGTCACTGATATCTAACCAAATCTTTACTAAGATGTCGCTGATATCTTACCCCATCTTTACTAAGATGTCGCTGATATCTAACCCCATCTTTACTAATATGTCACTGATATCTAACCCAATATTTACTAATATGTTGCTGATATCTTACCCAATCTTTACTAAGATGTCGCTAATATCTTACCCAATCTTTACTAATATGTCGCTGATATCTTACCCAATCTTTACTAATATGACGCTGATATCTTACCCCATCTTTACTAAGATGTCACTGATATCTAACCAAATCTTTACTAAGATGTCACTGATATCTTACCCCATCTTTACTAAGATGTCGCTAATATCTTACCCAATCTTTACTAATATGTCGCTGATATCTTACCCCATCTTTACTAAGATGTCACTGATATCTAACCAAATCTTTACTAAGATGTCGCTGATATCTTACCCAATCTTTACTAATATGTCACTGATATCTAACCCCATCTTCCCTAAGATGTCGCTGATATCTGACCCCATATTTACTAAGATGTCACTGATATCTTACCCCATCTTTACTAAGATGTCACTGATATCTTACCCCATCTTTACTCAGATATCGCTAATATCTTACCCCATCTTTACAAAGATGTCGCTGATATCTAACCCCATCTTTACAAAGATGTCGCTGATATCTTACCCCATCTTTACTAAGATGATGCTGATAACTAACCCCTCACTGATATCTAACCCCATCTTTCCTAAGAAGTCACTGATATCTTACCCCATCTTTTCTAAGAAGTCACTGATATCTAACCCAATCTTTACTAAGATGTCGCTAATATCTTACCCAATCTTGACTAACATGTCGCTGATATCTTACCCCATCTTGACTAACATGTCACTGATATCTTACCCAATCTTTACTAAGATGTCACTGATATCTAACCCAATCTTTACTAAGATGTCGCTAATATCTTACCCAATCTTTACTAAGATGTTACTGATATCTTACCCCATCTTTACTAAGATGATGCTGATAACTAACCCCTCGCTGATATCTAACCCCATCTTTCCTAAGATGTCCCTGATATCTAACCCAATCTTTCCTAAGAAGTCACTGATATCTAACCCAATCTTTACCAAGATGTTACAGATATCTAACCCCATCTTTACTAAGATGTTACTGATATCTTACCCCATCTTTACTAAGATGTCGCTGATATCTAACCCAATCTTTACTAAGATTTCACTGATATCTAACCCAATCTTTACTAAGATGTCGCTGATATCTAACCCAATCTTTACTAAGATGTCGCTGATATCTAACCCAATCTTTACTAAGATGACGCTAATATCTTACCCAATCTTGACTAACATGTCGCTGATATCTTACCCCATCTTTACTTAGACGTCACTGATATCTAACCTCATCTTTCCTAAGAAGTCACTAATATCTAACCTCATCTTTCCTAAGAAGTCACTAATATCTAACCAAATATTTACTAAGATGTCGCTGATATCTTACCCCATCTTTTCTAAGAAGTCACTGATATCCAACCCAATCTTTACTAAGATGTCGCTGATATCTAACCCAATCTTTACTAAGATGTCGCTGATATCTTACCCAATCTTTACTAAGATGTTACTGATATCTTACCCCATCTTTACTAAGATGTCGCTGATATCTTACCCAATCTTTACTAAGATGTTGCAGATATCTAACCCCATCTTTCCTAAGATGTCACTGATATCTAACCCAATCTTTCCTAAGAAGTCACTGATATCTAACCCCATCTAAACTAAGATGTTGCTGATATCTTACCCAATCTTTACTAAGATGTCGCCGATTTTAACCCCATCTTCACTAAGATGTCTCTAACATCAAACCCCATCTTTACTAAGGTGTCACCGATATTTATCCCTGTCTATCCTAGTTGTTTCCAATGCCTCCCCTAATTTAGCTATCCTCTGTAACTGTAAGGTGGGTGGATGTGAGAGTAAATGTGTGTATTCTATCCAGTATCATCCTGTTTACCTTGCATCTGCCTCACTGTAGAATTCCCTGGCTACAATGTCTTCAAACAACTCCCCTCCTGTTACCCTGAAACACAATCAATGTCAAATATAGTCACCACAACATACACAACATATTATCAAGTGGAGTTTTCAAACCGATAATATTTTACCCTTATATATTTTTTTAAATATAATGTAATGCCCTGGTTTTTAGTTGGTTATGTGGTAGCTATCTCAACAACATGACCAGGATGACTGGTTTGAAGCTTTTGCATCCTCCTGAGGACTAGCTCAAGTGTCATGACTTATGTTGCTGACACTACACCATCAGACAATGACATGACAGCAGACCTGGGACTCACCCATCAGACGATATTGTTGGTCTCAACAGAAACACTTCTGACACAGAAGCAAAATCTAATTTACTTGGTTCACCAGACAACCTGACACTTTTTCATTTCTATCAGAACTTTACATTTATTTACCGAATTCCCAAAGGTAGGCACCGCTTTGCCTGCCTCACTACAGCAGACAGATCAATGAATAGATCCATCTAACACTTTTACAATTAAGAAAGGGGAGTGTAGACCTAACATCTTTGCAATAGGATTAATTCCAATTCAGTGGAAGTGATCCAGGGGTGGATACCGAATGGTATTCATAGTTCTCATGGTTGCAGGTCAACTCAAAAACAAAGGATGGGCAACAACACCACTGGATCCAGTTAAATTATATATCCTTGTCTCTATCCACAGTACAAACATGTAGTTGTGCTCTGAAGACAGCCACCTTTAGGCCGAAACATGTCAGCAGTGTGGATAGAGTAAAGAAAATATAATTTTAAACAGGGTCCATTGGTGTTGTTTTTCATCCTTTCCATTTGAGTTCACCTGCAATCATGAGGAGTTGTTCGGACAAACAGCTTCAGGATTCGTTCAACAAAGGGCCATTACTTCATAAAAAGGGTCAGAATGAAAAAATAATATCTGGATGCAACGCTTCAGGTAGTAGTTATCATATCTGGAAAGCTTCATTGAAATTGGTCCATTACTTTAGAAGGAGTTGTCTGGACAAACTTTTTCTACGGACAGACAGACATGCTGATTCCAGTATCCCCCATCAAACTTGGTTGCAGAGGTATCCACCAATCAATAGAGATATAACCACAGTGTCACTCCACCAATCAATAGAGATATAACCACAGTGTCACTCCACCAATCATTAGAGATATAACCACAGTGTCACTCCACCAATCATTAGATATATAACCACAGTGTCACTCCACCAATCATTAGAGATATAACTACAGTGTCACTCCACCAATCATTAGATATATAACCACAGTGTCACTCCACCAATCATTAGAGATATAACTACAGTGTCACTCCACCAATCATTAGAGATATAACCACAGTGTCACTCCACCAATCAATAGAGATATAACTACAGTGTCACTCCACCAATCATTAGAGATATAACCACAGTGTCACTCCACCAATCATTAGAGATATAACTACAGTGTCACTCCACCAATCATTAGAGATATAACCACAGTGTCACTCCACCAATCATTAGAGATATAACTACAGTGTCACTCCACCAATCATTAGAGATATAACTACAGTGTCACTCCACCAATCATTAGAGATATAACCACAGTGTCACTCCACCAATCATTAGAGATATAACTACAGTGTCACTCCACCAATCATTAGAGATATAACTACAGTGTCACTCCACCAATCATTAGAGATATAACTACAGTGTCACTCCACCAATCATTAGAGATATAACTACAGTGTCACTCCACCAATCATTAGAGATATAACTACAGTGTCACTCCACCAATCATTAGAGATATAACTACAGTGTCACTCCACCAATCATTAGAGATATAACTACAGTGTCACTCCACCAATCATTAGAGATATAACTACAGTGTCACTCCACCAATCATTAGAGATATAACTACAGTGTCACTCCACCAATCATTAGAGATATAACTACAGTGTCACTCCACCAATCATTAGAGATATAACTACAGTGTCACTCCACCAATCATTAGAGATATAACTACAGTGTCACTCCACCAATCATTAGAGATATAACTACAGTGTCACTCCACCAATCATTAGAGATATAACTACAGTGTCACTCCACCAATCATTAGAGATATAACTACAGTGTCACTCCACCAATCATTAGAGATATAACTACAGTGTCACTCCACCAATCATTAGAGATATAACTACAGTGTCACTCCACCAATCATTAGAGATATAACTACAGTGTCACTCCACCAATCATTAGAGATATAACTACAGTGTCACTCCACCAATCATTAGAGATATAACTACAGTGTCACTCCACCAATCATTAGAGATATAACTACAGTGTCACTCCACCAATCATTAGAGATATAACTACAGTGTCACTCCACCAATCATTAGAGATATAACTACAGTGTCACTCCACCAATCATTAGAGATATAACTACAGTGTCACTCCACCAATCATTAGAGATATAACTACAGTGTCACTCCACCAATCATTAGAGATATAACTACAGTGTCACTCCACCAATCATTAGAGATATAACTACAGTGTCACTCCACCAATCATTAGAGATATAACTACAGTGTCACTCCACCAATCATTAGAGATATAACTACAGTGTCACTCCACCAATCATTAGAGATATAACTACAGTGTCACTCCACCAATCATTAGAGATATAACTACAGTGTCACTCCACCAATCATTAGAGATATAACTACAGTGTCACTCCACCAATCATTAGAGATATAACTACAGTGTCACTCCACCAATCATTAGAGATATAACTACAGTGTCACTCCACCAATCATTAGAGATATAACTACAGTGTCACTCCACCAATCATTAGAGATATAACTACAGTGTCACTCCACCAATCATTAGAGATATAACTACAGTGTCACTCCACCAATCATTAGAGATATAACTACAGTGTCACTCCACCAATCATTAGAGATATAACTACAGTGTCACTCCACCAATCATTAGAGATATAACTACAGTGTCACTCCACCAATCATTAGAGATATAACTACAGTGTCACTCCACCAATCATTAGAGATATAACCAGTGTCACTCCACCAATCATTAGAGATATAACCAGTGTCACTCCACCAATCATTAAATATATAACCACAGTGTCACTCCACCAATCATTAGAAATATAACCAGTGTCACTCCACCAATCAATAGAGATATAACCAGTGTCACGCCACCAATCAATAGAGATATAACCAGTGTTACTCCACCAATCAATAGAGATATAACCAGTGTCACTCCACCAATTAATAGAGATATAACTATAGTGTCACTCCACCAATCAATAGAGATATAACCAGTGTCACGCCACCAATCAATAGAGATATAACCAGTGTCACGCAACCAATCAATAGAGATATAACCAGTGTTACTCCACAAATCAATAGAGATATAACCAGTGTCACGCAACCAATCAATAGAGATATAACCAGTGTTACTCCACAAATCAATAGAGATATAACCAGTGTCGCTCCACCAATCAATAGATATAACCAGTGTCACTCCACTAATCATTAGAGATATAACTACAGTGTCACTCTACCAATCATTAGTGGTATAACTACAGTGGCACTCCACCAATCATTAGAGATGTAACCACAGTGTCACTCCACCAGTCATAACATTTAGACTTGTAACTACATTGACAGACTTTAACATGGCTGACTGCTCCTCTCGTCTGTGTGTTGTGGAGCAGATGAGAGTGATGTATATGCATCTGACAGCAATTTCTTAATCAGTCGAGTGTTACACAAACGTTACCATCAATCTATCACAGATCTGAAGTGTAACCTACCCTTATTTGTCAATGTATTTCTTATTCAATGTATTACCTTCTTACCGACCTATTTGACCGAAGCAAGTCAGTACTAGGTTATCATCAATGTATATCAAATCGTTCAAAACTGCATTTCAACATTTAAAGTGCATTGTTGTACTCTTATGCAAAGTAAACTTTCTGTGTGAATGTTCTGTAATTTTATGTTAATGGGTTTCCTTTGACAGTATAGTCATGACGCCAACAACAAAATCCTGTTGCTGGTACCCTGGCAAGAAGTCGACAACTGTAACATGCAATTGACCTTGATATTAGAAAATCAATAGTCTCATCAATCCTAAATAAAAACCTTGACCTTGTTAATGTTGTATTCAACAATGAAGCATGTTATCTCTAACAAACAGCATGACAGAAGTAGGAAATGGGAGTTTTTAATTAACCCACTAACGCACAAACACATACTGTATCAAACACAACAAAGAGAAATGGAAGTTTTTAACTAACCCAGTAGCGCACAAATATATACCATATCAAACACAAAGAGAAATGGAGAGTTTTAATTAATATAACCCACTAACGCACAAATACATATCGTATCAAACACAATGATAAATATGTCATTGAAAATCCGTAACAGAAAGAAAAAAATCAAGAAACATACACAACAATTTTGTGCATGTCTATAATATTTTCTCAAAATTCTTGCCTCTATATCTATTAAACTTTTATCTCTGAAATTTTGATATGCCTTTAAATTTAACAACTTAACTCATTTATTTGATTTAAACATCTTGTTATGAAAACTCCATGTAAGTAAAGGAAAAGTAAAAATGTGCAAACAAGTGCATTAAATATTTGAATGAACATATTTTTCACCTGTAAATCAATTAAAACCGTTTACATATGATATTAAGTTCACTTTCTGAAAGACAATACGGTTGAATGTGATTGATATGTCTGTTGTTATAGAATGTGGGTATGTCTGTACCGGATTGTGAAAGTAAAGGATACAGAATACGGAAGAAGAGACCCAAAATGTAGAAGAAGAAACAGAAGGTGGAAGTAGTTTTTAAAGAATGTGGACTGAAAGGTTCACAAAAGGTTAAAGGACACAGTCAGATAGGTTCAAGATGTTGCCATGTGGTCTAGGTATGATTGTAAATTAACATTGGAGACTTGTACACCCACAAGACTGCTGTGATTACAATACAAACAAAGACAGGACAGAACAAATAAAACCCTTCAATATATAGGAGGATGGTGAGCAGGCTACCAGGATGGCACAAGATCAATAGCTCATGTTTCTACTATGTACAGCTATTTAGCCACTATTCGCCAACACTAAAACCTACACACAGAAGTTTATATAATTATTGGTCTATGACAATAGACGTAACAAAAGGCCTAGAATACAGCAAACATATAAGCATACAAAAACAGATCATTGCATGTAGTCACTGAAATGTTTGAACAAGATTATTTTGCTTTTGTGACATGAACACCTAATACGTTTTCACTATGCTCCTGTTTGATTCCCAAGCATATATATTATCCAGCAGCCTGCAGAGAGCTGTCCATTTACACCACAATCTGTCAGGACCTCCATCTAATGAAAGGTGGGCGGGGTTCAACATAGGGAGAGGCACATGTCAGTGCATTCCGGGGTGGAAACATTCAGCTTAATTCTGGTTAATTGACAATTGCAAGCACACAGCTAATGAGGCAATAAACTAACTAGAGCCGTCAGTGCCTGTCCTAGTACTTCATCACAGATCTGTGAACCTACACTGCACAAAACCCGTTTACATCCCCATCTTAGTGAGTAGTGAGGCAGCAGTTCTCAATAAGGACAGAGCTGGTTGTCTTCAAACTTATAAACACTGAAAAAACTCGAAATAACTGTTGATCCTTAAGCTACAATTGTTCCTCTTGTTATCCAGCCAGACCAGGTGATGGTTGATAATCTAGCTAAGACATGGCTTACACTCAACAAAATCCTGTGGTCACTTTAAATTTTAATGAACAAACATAATACATGACACTAGATCTAGACCACCTCAAAATTAGTCTTCACAAAAGTACATACAACACTTCTATTGGCTGAAGTCTGTATAACATGCCATACTAAACGGGACATGAACATGGTACATATGTATATGGTAATGTGACTGGCCTATTGTGTAACTATATTAACTCCTGTTGGTACATCAGGTGACAGAATCACTTCCAATCAACAATCTCTTACTTCTGTTAAATAGACATTATATACATTTTGTTTGACTTAGAAAGAATTTTTCAGACTGTTGCCAAATAGTTAATCATTATGAACAAAGAAATTCTTCTGATACAGAATATCTAATTTGAAGAAATCAATAATTCAATCTGTTGTAGACAGTTACTTGTAATACTGAAATTTCATATTCATAGGTAGTAGGGTAAAGCAATCAAGTAGAAGGAAATTGTATAGCTTATGGCGTCTATCTTATCTGAAATTAAATTGTTCATCTTCCTGAATTGATCTCAAATTTTAGAATATGATATAGCTTATACAATAAACTGTAATCCCCACATCATACAACTGATATAACACATAACTAGGATATACCGATATATGATGCGTACTCATGATTTTTTTTCTCACCTCTATATATGAGATGTGCATTCTCCAGATCAAAATGTATAAACAAAATTGGTACAGCCAACCCTGATGAAGGTGCTACTTTTTTGGGATCTACATTTTTTTCTTAATTCTGACTACAAATTGCTTAAAAGGGAAAATGCCCAGCATTGTATTGGCCGACATTTGGAAATGTAAAGTCAATTCAGTGTGATATGATGTCATGACATTGTCATTTTGGTCAGCGAAAAAATAACTGCCACCAAAATACAGTTGGCATCTGACATCTTTTCACAGAAATAAAACAGTATAGAAACAAATTTGCTGTGAAGATTTTTCAAACCTTTTTTAAGTTTACCATCAATATAACATACTTTAAAATGTCATTGTTGATTTTTATCAAGTTCTGGAATTAGACATGGCAGAAAATAGTCAATCATTATGCAGAGATGGTGATATGTAAATCTACTCTCGGCAAGCCATGATCCTGAACCAAATACATCCGCAGGCAAACTTTGTTTGTATCCCATCCCTACATACGAGAGACTCCATTGGTAATGTCATTTATATCTCAGTGAATCCTTAGTGTTGAAATCATTATTTGTATCTTTATTTTTCCTCAACTAGATTGCACATTATTCAAAGACACTTTATTTGAAATATAAATAAATCACTCTGATACTTACAAGTCAAACACAAGATAGTGGAACCCCTCATCCTGTATACTATCATGTAATCGTACTGAAACAAATACAAACACCATTAATAAAACAATGCATCAATTCATTGACATATCATAATTATATTATTTTATTTTAAATTTTTAAAATGGTGTGCTTTATTTTTTCCATCCTAAATTTGTCAGCAATAAGAAGCACCAACTGTCTGAAGCTTTAAACCTCATGGACATTTGCCACCGAGCCGAAAAATTCTTACTGTACTGATTTATGAAATAATAATCGGGGATTAAAATATTAACTCTAAATGAAAACAAGATAAAAAGATGCCCACAGGCCTAAACGGTTACACAAGTAGTATTCCAGTTAATAACCCATGATGTAAGCTTTGTCATGAACCATCAATTAATCATCCCTATTAAGATTCAGTTATATAGGCCAAATAAAACATAAGTTTAAGTTTGAAATCAGTAATAAAAATCATGGCCCTGGCTCATAATGGATTTCTAATTGGCCCAAAAAATAACAACAATTTGTCAGGACCATCAGTAAATCGACTCTTCAAAGTTAAACAGTTTTTCAAAATAGTAACCATATAAGATTCTGATCAACCCGCAAATAAATACCAACACCTCTTCAGGACAATGTGGGTAATATTCCCAACAGTATCAATGAAATCCCTTTGGCGCAGGTAACCTAAAAACAACTAAGAGAGTAATAAAGATTCTACGTTAAGGAAGAGATCTGAAGTATTTCTATATGAGCCGTTCACAGGACTGTTATATGTACATTCATGTCCATGGGGAAGTGTTCATTACCTTGACTTGTTTACCAACTACTTCAACAAATGTGCCAGTGTTTATTAAATATGATGCAAAGGGTTAGTTTATTAACATATAAATACAGACATTCCTCAAGTCAGATCGGTCAACTCTGTAAACAAATAACACCTACACTCAGCATTCTGTTTACCTCTACCAAGGTGCAAGGCTATATAGCAATGTTCTGCTCACCTTCACTAAGATGTGGGCCTAACAATATTCTATTCAGCTTCACAAGGTGCGAGACCTGCAATATCCTGTTCACCTTTAAAATTTACCAATGTTTGGAGCTAGAAATATTCTGTTTACGTTCCACAAGGTTTCAGGCTAGCAATCGTTAAGGTTTGGGATAAGTAATGCTCTGTTTACCTTCCACAAGGTTTCAGGCTAGCAATCGTTAAGGTTTAGGATAAGTAATGCTCTGTTCACCTTCACCAAGGTGTGAGACTTGCAATATCTTTTTTACCTTCAACAAGGATTGGAGCTAGCATTAATTAAGGTATGGGGCTAGTAGTATTCTGTTCACTTCACTAAGGTGTGAGGCTTACAAAATTCTGTTTACCTCCATTAAGGTTTGGGGCTAGCAATATCCTGTTCTCCTTTACCAAGGTGTGGGGCTAGCAATATTCTAGTTATCCTTTACCAAGGTGTGAGGCTAGCAATATTCTAGTTACCTTCATGATGGTGTGGAGCGCTAGACATTTTATGTTCACCTTCATGAGAGTGTGGGGCTTATTCACCTTCATTAAGGTGTGGAGTTAGCAATAGTCTGTTCACCTTCACCAAGGTGTGGGGCTAGCAATGTTGTGTTCACCTTCACCAAGGTGTGGGGCTAGCAATGTTGTGTTCACCTTCACCAATGTGTGTGGCTAGCAATGTTGTGTTCACCTTCACCAATGTGTGGGGCTAGCAATGTTGTGTTCACCTTTACTTAGGTGTGGGGCTAGCAATGTTGTGTTCACCTTCGCCAAGGTGTGGGGCTAGCAATGTTGTGTTCAGCTTCACCAATGTGTGGGGCTAGCAATATTCTGTTCACCTTCACTAAGGTTTCGGGCTAGCAATGTGTTGTGTTCAGCTTTTCTAAGGTTTGGGGCTAGCAATATTCTGTTCACCTTCATCAAGGTGTTTCTTTACATACCTTTGTTATATATTACACTATAGGTCTTGTGTCTCATACAGTTAGCTTTCATCCTATATTACACTAGTTACTGATGTATCCTACTGAGTCAACTTTGTTTCATTTTGCACTGCTTATCTGATGTATCCTACAGTCAGCCTTGTTCTATATTACACTAGTGATCTGCTGTCCCATATAGCTTTATACATCCAACAGACATAACCACCCGTGTTATACTTTCTAGAATATTACAGGTAATATACAGCAGGGATTATCCTTGTCTATCAGTATTGTTAGTATATAATCCCTCACGGACATAACAAAGTAATTACACACTGACAGATCCTGTAGTTTACATAAACTGTATGAAACCAGACAGGATTCAGGTCTGTGCAGGATGTTAGAATGATAATGATAAGGCAGGCTAATTAGACCTACAGTGTAATCTTTATACCTGTGGATAGGATTTCTGGATGAGTAATATTAATATATATCCCAATTAATCCTTTGGTCAATTCGGATATTTGACCACTCAATGACCATAAGGTACAGCCATGGAACAGGTCAATGATTATTCTTTTGGCCAGAGTCTGACATCAGTGAAAGTGAACAATTATGCAAATGAAATTACTGTGCGATATTGACAGCCAGCTTGACTTATACTACAGTAAGGATGATACACGAGGTGGTCCACTGATGTTTCTACTTTCTGCCAGAAGCATGACTTCTATAAATATAAACAATTATTGAAATATAAAATATTATTTCTTTAATAAATTACCACTATCTATAAACAAGTAAGACCCGTTATCCTAGAGAAGTGCATGCCTGATAAATCTATAATGCCACCTAGTCTAGCCTTCCAGGTACCAAAGGTAATAATGTAGTTCCCTATTGATTCCTGCTTGATTGCTTCTGGAAAATTAGATCATAAAACACAAGCAGATATCTTGTTTTTACACCTGGTATAGGCGACATCAAACCAGACGAGTTGGACACATGAAATCTGTCCTTCCCTGGCTTTGGTGGCAGTAGTAATCTGTCCACTGAGCAAGGTTACAGAGTAAATGTAGCATGGAAACTGTAAATTTGACATAGGTATAAAATATATTGATGTTAAAAGCAATTTCATAGTACCCCTTTCCTAAACAAACTTTATTATAATATAGCTGACAAAATGAAAGCAAGAAAAAATATTGGCTAATATATATCTGGATGTTTATATAATGTTAGTACTGGAATATCAACTGGAATATTGATATACATACCTATATTTGGGTGTTTTACAATAATTGATATACATACCTATATTTGGGTGTTTTACAATAACATTGATATTCATACCTATATTTGGGTGTTTTACAATAACATTTATATACATTCCTATATTTGGGTGTTTTACAATAACATTTATATACATTCCTATATTTGGGTGTTTTACAATAACATTTATATACATTCCTATATTTGGGTGTTTTACAATAACATTGATATACATACCTATATTTAGGTGTTTTACAATAACATATTGGTTTACATACCTATATTTGGGGGTTTTACAATAATTGATATACATACCTATTTTTGGTTGTTTTACAATAACATTGGTATACATGTACATACTTCTATTTGGATGTTTTACAATAATTGATATACATACCTATTTTTGGTTGTTTTTCAATAACATTGGTATACATGTACATACTTCTATTTGGGTGTTTTACAATAACATTGATATTCATACCTATATTTGGGTGTTTTACAATAATTGATATACATACCTATTTTTGGTTGTTTTTCAATAACATTGGTATACATGTACATACTTCTATTTGGATGTTTTACAATAATTGATATACATACCTATTTTTGGTTGTTTTACAATAACATTGGTATACATGTACATACTTCTATTTGGATGTTTTACAATAATTGATATACATACCTATATTTGGGTGTTTTACAATAACCTGATATACTTACCTATATTTGGGTGTTTTACAATAATTGATATACATACCTATATTTGGATGTTTTACAATAACATTAATATACATACCTATATTTGGGTGCTTTACAATAACATTAATATACTTACCTATATTTGTATGTTTTAATAGCCTACATATTCTAGCTTCTCTTTCAAGCTTTTGATGATCTGAAAAACAAAAAGAAACATTTGAAATAATTTTTTATCTAAATTATCTTCAGCAAGACTGACAAATAGATAAAATAATTTGCTAGAGTTGTCATCATCACTGCTCTAGCTACTTATTCTGCTATCTAAATCAAGCAGACAGTCTACAGTGACAGTCTGACATTTTTCTTCCACATAATAAATAATTAATAATTCATTACAGCTTGTCAATTATCTGATTTTTCACAGAAAGGACTGAAGATTTACAGCAAAGCGTAATTTCTGCGAGACAGATCCTAACAACCTGTCCTGGCGTTGATCTACTGTTCCACCTGTATTAGATCCTAATTTCTGTGCGACAGATCGTTACAACCTTTCCTGGCGTTGATCTCCTGTTCCGCCTGTTTTAGATCCTAGTTTCTGAGAGACAGATCGTTACAACCTGTCCTTGCGTTGATATACTGTTCCACCTGTATTAGATCCTAATTTCTGCAAGACAGATCGTTACAGCCTGTCCTGGAGATGATCTACTGTTCCACCTGTATTAGATCCTAATTTCTGTGCGACAGATCGTTACAACCTGTCCTGACTTTGATCTACTGTTTCACCTGTTTTAGATCCTAGTTTCTGAGAGACAGATCGTTACGCCCTGTCCTGGCGTTGCTCTACTGTTCCACCTGTATTAGATCCTAATTTCTGCAAGACAGATCGTTACACCCTGTCCTGGCGTTGCTCTACTGTTCCACCTGTATTAGATCCTAATTTCTGTGAGACAGATCGTTACAACCTTTCCTGGCGTTGATCTGCTGTTCCACCTGTTTTAGACCCTAATTTCTGCAACACAGATCGTTCCAACCTGTCCTGGCGTTTATCTACTGTTCCACCTGGTTTAGATCCTAATTTCTGTGCGACAGATCGTTACAACCTGTCCTTGCGTTGATATACTGTTCCACCTGTATTAGATCCTAATTTCTGCAAGACAGATCGTTACAACCTTTCCTGGCGTTGATCTTCTGTTCCACCTGTTTTAGATCCTAATTTCTGTGAGACAGATCGTTACAACCTGTCCTGGCGTTGATCTACTGTTCCGCCTGTTTTAGATCCTAATTTCTGAGAGACAGATCGTTACAACCTGTCCTGGCGTCGATCTACTGTTCCACCTGTTTTAGATCCTAATTTCTGTGAGACAGATCCTTACAACCTGTCCTGACTTTGATCTACTGTTCCACCTGTTTTAGATCCTAATTTCTGTGAGACGGATCCTAACAACCTGTCCTGGCTTTGATCTACTGTTCCACCTGTTTTAGATCCTAATTTCTGCGAGACAGATCGTTACAACCTGTCCTGGCTTTGATCTACTGTTCCACCCGTTTCAGATCACTTAACAGTTCACTTCATTAGGCAGGAAAATGTCATGAAAAACAATTGATTACAGCAAGACACATGATATGAAATGTGCTGTAAAAACAGTAAGCACTGTTGATAAATAAATGATAACAGAGTAAAACTCACATTATCGATGTTTTTATCATAGAATTTTGTCTGATGTGCTAATGTTGTACTATGGTGAACAACCATGTCGGCATTCAAAGTTGTAGAATGTACCGTACTGTTATAGTGATTCCATCTACTTCCTACCATATGAAAAATACAGTACTGTTGAAACTATAATAATGTTTGCTAACAATCTTCCTCCTATATAGTTAAACAGCATGGTTTTCAACACGAAAATTCTGCCATTGGAAGAAGAACGTGTGTTAGAATCACAGTTGATATGTGAATGCTTATATCTAGCTAGGCTGCTCTATCCATACAGGTTGATGTGCCTATATATCCATTATTTCAGAGTTCTACGTTAAGCATTCATCAACTACCAAATCAACTTTACCAAGCTCCAAGCTTTCAAAGAGATTAGAGATGTTTAAGACATGAATGCCCCTAATCCAATGCAAGTTAGTGTCATTGTTTGATACATTTCTATAAATAGTAACAGTGACTTTGGCCTTGACCTTGGTACCCTGACATGAACGCATTTGAGGTATTCTCATACTTTGCATTTGTATGCAGTTTATCATCATTGAACCAGAAATATTTCAGAATGACATGAAAGTCACCCATCATTCTTTATGATCATTTTCCGATAAATCATTGACAGCGGATATATTTCCACCTGTCAATCAAAATGGTAAACAATTACCAGGTGTAAATACATACATGCTGTTCAGGTAGCCATGCCAACACATGGAGTTAATAGGAAAGCATGTCGCAAATATAACGTTAGCGTTGACCGACACCTTGAATACGGGGAGATCTGCGCGCTGACATGGTCAACTGGCTTGGGCAGAACAGGTAATTGGAATATAACGATGTTGTTTTCACAACAATAAGTTTCAGAAAAGATTCAATTTCATATACGGATAAATCTTCTACTATTTTTTGTTTTTCTGATCGTCTGCAAATCCGACTGAATCGGTCATCGATATCGGCAGAATGTGTACGCTTAAAGGCAGTCACTCCGACAAGGACTGCCAACAGCCGAATTCGCAAGACATGAAGAACACCAAACAATTGTGATATCAGCAATTCACCTTCGAAAAGAAAAGATCGGATGGTTTGGCTGTTTTGAACCTGTTGATATTTAATTTTCAAACTCAAACTTTTATCATTATCGGTTCAATTCGCATGGATGCCAATTCCTGCCGGTTAATAGTATCACGCGATTTCGACTCTTTGCCTGTTTTGACACATTCCTACGGACAAGATTGAAGAGTTCAGCAAGATTTTACCAAAGAACGACATTTTAACCACAAAGTGATAAATGAGATGCAATTCTTCGTTATGTTTCCCGATACGTGGTATTTATCAATTCACAACGTAATGTCCTGAAAAGTTGAGCCTACTTTACTCGAGTTTATTTATCCGATTCTATAGTATTATATGACTTAAACTTGCAACTTTTCGTAATCGTGAAATTGGCAATGCAATCAGGGATTATTCAACGAAATTTAGCAGTTTTATTACGAGAAATGGTCGCGACCATGGACTGGTTTGGATTGTTCTTGAGTATCGTGTACACCCCTTTCTTGACACTTCATTTTCCCCTTAAAAAAGTGTGCACTATAAGCAAATATTAACAGTAGTTGTTGGTCAGACATGAAATATCTAAATCAGTCAATGGCAATTTATAATATAACAGTTTACCCCTTGGGGAACCTCAAAGGTGCCTGATTCATACTCGGAACATCTTTGGGTTATATATAATTCCCGTGGGAAATTGAGAACGCCTTTAGGTTTTATGCTATTCCTGTTTAAAAAGGAAATTGATATCTGAGTTATCCAAGAGCTTGTAATTAGCACCTGGTATATTCCGACAGAAGCAAGACACTCAACAGCCCTCTTAACAGAGGTCAAAATCTGGGACTGAAACCAAAATTAATAGTCCCCACTGGGGTGACTAAAAATGAAGTTTGCTTATGATATAATTTAATTGGTTAACAAATTTCTATAAATAGTGTATGGTGACCTTGATTTCCAAATTCTAAAATACAAACTCTATTAAGGTATTCTCATCCTTGACTTTTGTATAAAATTGATCCAAATCTAATTAGCCTTTTTATAGAGAGAGATACCAGTGAATCATGATCAGACACACATGGGACGTAACATTATATATTCCCCCTTCCCCCATACAATTGTCCGAGCGTTTTATGGAAACCTTGTCTTTTACTTTGTCCATTAAAATTAATTACGTGTCATATGAACTTAACCCAATCATGAAAATGCGAAGTCAATTGTCAATATTTTTTAAGCATTATCATGACACATTCTACTCAAACCATACACATTAATGCCTTTATTCAAATTATTTTCTTTTCATTACTGATACACTATTAATAGAATGAACATAGTAAGCTTCCAACACCTTTCATACTAGATAACTAAAGATTTGAAGGTTCCAGGCTGTTGTTTAGTTATTTTGACTAAATCGGGCTCATTAAAAAAAATCCATTTGTCTAAGTCCGTCTTTGCATATTGCAGAGTTATCTGCTCTTGTGAGCAGGTACTGATTGTTACGTCATTTGTTTGTGAGAGTAACGTCATCTATTTTTGACAAAACGACATAATTTTCTCACACAAACAAACCAATGACGTAACAATCAATACCTGCTCACAAGAGAAGATAACTCTGCAATAAGCAAAGACGGAATAACCTTTCCATGTTTCCTGTCTTACAATTTACAGGCGGGTTTAATAGCTCAGGCAATGAAAGCATGTGTCACACCAACACATTGAAACAGCATACACTTATGGCGTTATGGTCAAATCTTGAAGCATCAGAAATCCAGAAAAAAGTTACGTTAATTGAATTGAATGCAATTAATTGCAGCAGAACTGCATTGCAGTGAACCATGATGCTGTAATACATTTACTATTTTCGTTAACAATTTTAAGGTTTCAGAACCAGTGAAAAAGACAAAATTGAAGCCAAACTGGGAGTTATTTAAGTAAAGTAACTCCATTATTACACTATTACTTTACAAATCCTGTTTTACAATCCCATTTAATGTTAAACATTTAGTAAAGCAGCAATATAATATGACAATCTAATGACAGACCTGCAATAAGATTCTTGTCACACTGTACATAAAAGCCTCTTGAGCAGATGTTAGAATGAAATCAAAGTTTAATCAATACAGATCCAGCATCTGTTTTGCCTACTGAGTGGGGCTAGGTTACAGACATGCCATCAGACCCACCAGTGCAAAAGGCTTATTAGGAAAACACATGGTGCGTGTGCTAAACAGATTTACTACAGGGCCTGCCTCAGTGATCTTGTTCTCAATGAAATTGGTGTCTTGAAGATAACACTGCTAAGCATGACACTTCTAGTTACTGGTAGACAGATCTTACCAGCACTTTCACCTGCTTAGACATCACACAACAGTGACCTGTCAACAAGTGAAATGTTTGAACAACCATACTACAAAATTACAAGGTCTTATCAGAGGCCTTTGGCAAATTCAAAATTTCCGTATATTGACAATTTTACATTGGTTATAAGTTTCTTTTATTACAAAAACTTCATAAATGTATCATTTGAAATGCATTATATATTTCCTATAGCGGAAAACTTGACATAGAAAATGGATGCAGTGTCAGAGATGATAAATCAAGAGGTTAAGAACCAAATTGCCCTACCTGACAACTGTTGACACCCACTCAGTAGGGTGTGCTGTTATTACAACATTTGTCAACTGTACAACACCCACACACTCACCATGATCTACAGCAACATATTATATGCCTGCCTTACAGCGCCCATACATCAGAACTCTCCGATGTGAGAAGAATTTGTATATGAAACCAGACAAAATATTACTACTCTCTAGTCTCTATATATGTAAAATCGGTGCTCAACACAACCCACAATTATCATATATCAGTACATGTCATTAAATGTCTGAAATTAATAAAAAATAATATCAATTTAATTTGAATTTTTAATTTCCTACATACAATATTTCAGTACCGAATCCAGTTTTGTAGCTGTGAGTTTGTACCTGACACAGACGCAGACAATCTTTGGTAAGATTATAGCTGCTATCAAGATGCATGCCATCAAGTGCGTTTCAGAATCTATACAGTTACAAGACTGGTTCAGTTTCTAACAGCAGTAATAATATAATCATTTTACGTTAGTCCAGGCCTCATAGAAGACCTGATGATACTTCAGTTCCAGAGAAACATAGTTCTCTGCTTCTAGCTAGTGAGTTACAGCCCAACATAAGATCAGTGTTACACTCTCACATTCAATTTGTCTCTTCAAGCTAACAATGCTTCTAAATAGCTGTAGTTACATTCCGAAGAACGTGAGCTTACAAACCCTAATCAAACATCAACACAAGTTTGATCTGTCCTCTGTCAAACGATGTACCGCTACTTACATCTTATTGAATGTCAGTTTTGCCACCTGTCTTAAACTGAGCCCTGTATAAACCAGAAACTTGTAAACACAGAATCATCAAAAAATCTGTCTACACACACCAGGATATATAAGACACAACCATTATACCATTACATTGCACAAAACACAAGACCAAGAGCATTACTCACATATAGCTACTAGTAAAATGTAGCTGAAGTGTTTAAACACAAGCCCAAGAGCATTAATCACATATAGCTACTAGTAAAATTTAGCTGAAGTGTTTAAACACAAGACCAAGAGCATTAATCACATATAGCTACGAGTTAAATGTAGCTTATGTGTTTAAACACAAGACCAAGAGCATTAATCACATATAGCTACTAGTTAAATGTAGCTGAAGTGTTTAACAAACCCGTTAACAGAATCTGAGCCGGAGCCGTCCACTATTTTAATTTCAGATTCCATCTTTGGATATTTTACAGGAGGAATTATGGGAGCATGGAAAATTATCACCAAAATTGGACATGAAGTGATATCCCGAAATTGTATGGTAGATAAATGCAGATGGAACAGCTTTGTTACTTTACCTCTGAGAACCTTCAAAATATTCAATTCACAAAGGGTTTACTAAATCAAGATTAGACGTCTTGTTCCTTCAGTCTAATTTACTCCTTAAGTAAATTTGAATGGTTATAAACTGGTTTAAAACAATGAATAGTTATCCAGCATAACAGTATTGTGCTACATTCTGAACAAGAGATGTTTTATCTCTTTATCGAGAGCAAAAATAATAGAGCAGTGATCATGACTTGGTGATCATGATTGTACAATTCTGGCCTGTGTATACAATCCAATACCATAAATAATGGATGTGTTGTAGGATTCGGCATTGACCTCCCCGTCAACACAGCAGGCTTGTGATGAGCTAGGTTGTCGATTCCTGCATTTTTACAGGATACTTTGCTTAAAACACAAATCAAACTGCATTACAACCACTTTATGATTAAGTGACAGTGAAAAAACAATAAATCATCTGATTTTCCCTATAGAAATATTGATTTTCTAAGTAATCTGTATGTTCCAAGAGACAAAATCATTTTTTTTGATGTGTAAACAGTAACTGTAATTTACATTTATCACATGAATACAGAGTTATTCAGGGAAACTGTCAATGTCATACTTTTTGGTGCATTGCGTCATGTAATGTCACCCAATGTGGTGACATAATAATCCAGATGACATCATGAAATTGCATTGAAAGCAGCGGACAGGTAGGACACCGAGGTTGAGGATATGATAATGGTCAGAGATGACATTCTTTTGAGAAAATACACGTACAATCCTATTGATTTGGAAATCTGCAGAAATGAAAAATGATTCAGAACATGCTTTGACAGAAAAAAAATCCACAGCATGACAGACTAGAAGTTTTAAAGAGAAAATCTGACTGACCTGATCTGACACAAATGTTAAAAGTGTATAGCAAATATTACATCAAATAATTTGACTATCATCACATACACCAGCTGTAGGCCAGTCTACACATCTATACTGGAATCTGGAGTTCCACATTTACACAAATGTTCATCACTTAGTCACTTAATGGATTATGTCTAAATTATCTTCCTTTTTAAACACAATTGCTCTAGGCAGTGGTTTAGTTAGAAGTCTGGAACTGGTCTGAAGGTCAGACAACGTTCTTCATATCCATGACCTCCTTAACCTCTGACCTCCATTATGGACCAGAAGATCCTATCAACTCTTACCACTGGTGAGCGGGACAGAATTTTTTTCAAATGAGGAATCAATAATCACACACCATTGATATGGCAACTATCCACTCATTACCGACAATTTTCACTCTGACCCACATCAGTGTACACTCTATTGATAAAATAAAATGAACCAATTTCAGAGTGAGCAATCAATACAGGTGTTTTTATATTGCCTCAAGCATTCTATTATTTCAGGTCACGTTGGTTAATACTTGGTGCACATGCCTCAGGAAACAAGTAACACAATTTCACCTGTTGGTTTTGTGTAAATGTGTTTCCATAGAAACAAAGCAGGTCACAATTAGCCAAGGCATTGTCATGACAGCAGATTATCAAAAATTACTGTGACAAGTTTAAAGGTAGTGAAGGGAGGATTAATTTTGTCCACCGACCAGGATTTAATGGTGCTAAATGTATCCTCTACCATGGGGTAATTAAATTAGCACATGGCTATATAGCTTTTATTCACAATTGTTTAATGATCTGCATCAATCAATGTTCATCAACGAAATAACACACTGAATCAGTCACTACTAACCAACCCAACTTATGCTTATTTCTAAGAAAACAACCTATACCAACTACTACTTATTTTTCAGTGATAAAACTATACAAAATAATGCTTATTGCTCACAGATATCCTATCCAAGATAATGCTTATTTTTCAGTAATAAACCTATACCAGATCATGTTTCTTTTTTACTTAACTCTTTCAGGCCTGACGGCCATCTTGGATGCACTCCCTAAACATCCCTTTGAGCCAGACTCCCTAAGCCATATCAGCTTCCCTAATAATACAGCAGCAAAATATTTAACACCTACAACTAAAATCATCATAACATGCTAAATAATAAACATAAACTTACCATATTTGAAACACACAGTGTTGAATAAGTGTTCTATCACTTAAGGTAATTTTGTGTACTCCAGAATAAATACTTACTTTAAAAAAAGCTCACAAAAAGTAAACACTTTGAAAAATTTCCAAAAAAAAACCAGTATATGTACACAGTATCAGTAACTTTCCTCTGATTTTATTACTGGAACAAGTTTGGGAAATTATCCCGATGGTAAGGCTTGAAACAGGCAACACACAAATTGACATTACACTGTTCACATACAGATGTTGGTTCTCTCCGGACGCCCTGTTTAGAACACTGTTTGCATGTCTTCTTCTTTACCAGGATGGTCGGCCAGTGAATCAGTCCTTCTGTAGCTTTATTTTGAACACTCTCCCTTTTTCTTTTCAGCCAATAACCTCCCATTAGTTGTTTTGCCATGTTTTTTCTAAAGTCTAGCTGTGTTCTGGGTTTTGCTCTCCCAGTTTTGGTTTTAAGTTGGTGGGTTGGAAATTCCTTCATCATGATGAACCCGTTGATGATGGAGATGTCAACCAGAAACCAAAACAGATACTTCCACCACCTCGCTGCTTTCCTTGAGATGGAGTAGGCAGAGCGAAGCTGGTCTGCTCTGTCAACACCATTCATGAAGCTTGTGTAGTTCCTCAATGCTTTTGGGCAGGGAACATCTCTAACAGTCCCATCTTTTTTCTTTCTCTGGACCGTGTCCATCTCAAGTGGGCTGTCACATGTTGACAATATGTGAACAGTTCTTTTGTCATGCCATGCCACAGCAACCATCTGTCCCTTCTGCTTCATGGTGAGATCCCCTTGGTTTTTAAGCTTAGCTTGTGATATAGCCTTTGGTATGTGCTTCCTGTTCGTTCGAAATGTTCCGTAGGCGTATGTTTTTTCGCGGAGAAGTTCTTCGAACAAAGGGACAGAGCTGAAGTAGTTATCACAATATACTTTGTGATACTTCCCCCAGATATCTTGAGTCAGCTCTCTCACAACACGTTCTCCTAGTCCAACTTCTGGTGCATTTCCAACTTTCCCTGTGTAGACTTGGAAGTCGTTGACAAATCTATTGTGTGGATCAGCCCTGACCCACACTTTGATGCCGCGTTTCGTTGGCTTCATTGGGACATATTGTTTGAATCCCAGGCGACCTGTGTAAGCTATCATTGCCTCATCAATTGATGTTTCGCAGTGAGGCAAATAAATAGACTTACATTTTTGTCTAATGTCCTCTAAAATTGGTCTGATGTGTGCCAATTTGTCAAATCCAGGTCGGCCTCTTGGTGGATTGTTTGTGTTGTCACACACATGAAAGTATTGACAAAGTTTGTCAAATCTATCCCTTGTTATGCGTTCAGAAATCCCTGTTGGTTTAAAAAATGCATCAGATGTGAAGTAGAGATCCTGATTTGGAGCTACTATGATTGCCATTGTGATGTTGAAGGCAAAAAAAGCTTGAATTTCCTCTGCATTTGTTGGGGTCCATTTTGGGTCAGCGCCATTTTCCCTGATTTTTTCTCTGGTGTACCGGTTTGTCTCGGTCGCTATTTTCCCGTACCAATCAGTGGGGAAAACGTTGTTAAAAAATCTATTTCTTTAGCAGTGTTAGGAAACCTCGTAACTGCTCCAGTAGTTTCTGTAAATTCTTCCGTTTCTACAGCAGAAAGATTGGCAGTCCACGAGGGCATATCATCATCAGCGTCAGAATCTTCGCCATTGTTTACATCTAAACGAGCCCTATGTCGCGCGAGAAATGCCAGTGGTATATCTTCATCACTGTCGGTATCGTCATCAAATTCGCTCACTTCAATGTCAGAATCCCTGTTTAATAATCGCTGTAAAGTTTCATCCGATCGAGCAATATCTTCCGCATTAAAACCATCAAATTCAAAGTCGCTATCGTCACTATAATCCATCATGGTTGTAATGTTTACGTTCGCATTCTATGTGTTCGATTTACGCGCTCAAACATGATATACATCTCATATTAACCAATGAAAAGATGTTTCTTTGTTAGAAATGTTTATTTGAAAGAAGGATTTTGATCGGTTTATACGTGGGGGTGTGTGATTGTCAACCAATCCATACTCATTTAACATCAGTCGTTCGGCCCGAGTGTAGTCGGTAACTGACATGGCGGACACTGTAAACACCACGATCCCGGACGTGACTCGCCGTGCACTGCACAGCAATATCGCGACTACAGGCGGGACTAGGGGCGAATGAGTTAACTGTTAACCTAAGCTAAGAACTGTTGAACCACGAAGACACACATACCCACCAATACATAGTCATGGGAAACATAGGATCCATGCCTATTCAGTTACCCACCAATACATAGTCATGAGAAACATAAGATCTGTGCCTATTCAGATACCCACCAATACATAGTCATGGGAAACATAGGATCCGTGCCTAT
>NW_018405300.1:644535-663420 GCF_002113885.1 Mizuhopecten yessoensis
AGTAGTACACATGCCTCTAGGTATAGGCTGCCACTACAACGAAAGGCAGAAGTTGGGCACCAATTGTACTCTTACACGCACTACGCTTCTAAGGAACTTTTTTCAGTACTTTCTACATGTGATAACTGCTTTTTACTCATCTATGTATATTGCATAATGAGCAAAATTCAGGAAGAACAACTTGTACATGAAATGTCTAGAGTGGTAGCAATACAGTTTATGCCTTCATCATCATCATCATCCTCATCTTTAGGTGATAATTTAAAAAAAATAACAACGTACATGCATGAATTTTAAAAATTAAATTCCATACTGATATATCCCAGTCATTTGTGTATGTAACAAAACCTTGATCTGCGGTCCCTTAGGTATCACACTTTCAACTCGGTGAGAATTTCAGAGGTATTAAATCTGTATACTATTCACCATAAAAGTATATAAATGTATTGATTTTCCTGAAATACTGGAGTTATGCTGTGTAAGTTACGGGAAGAGATGACAAATGGGAATAGCCTGGCTTCTGTCATCACCTTGTACTTCCACATTGGATATGCACTATATTAAAGCAACAAAATTGAATTTCTACACTTTTTGTTTTTGTTATTATCTTTTCTTTTTCTTGGATCTTCTCAACTGTATGAATTGGTTATATATTTCCTTGTACCGGTATGTTATTTCATATTTTAACAAAACATTATATTGCTTTTCCTTCCTTTCAGTATCAAAACATTTCATAGTCTCTAGTCATTTGCTCTGATCATACACAGATACCCCAGTGTGTAAGGTCCTACTGTGTTCTTTGTACATCATACTCCATTGTGTCAGGTCTAACAGTCTGATGTCAGGTCAAGAACTCATCAAATACACATCATTTTTCCTAATGCATATACATGAAATATGCAGACTATTTTATTTTTGCTTGCTATGTCAACCTGAGTGGGAGAAGAAACTGTCAGAACATTAGTTACATTTGTTCGACCGCACAACGCACCAAAAATACCTTGCGCACACCATGCATACATCGTTTACTCATCGTCCACACATGGTGCTCACAACTGTGCGATTTAACAATCGTTCACCCCGTTGTGCGCTTTTCTCCGCACAACTGTGCGGTTTGGTACAATTTGTTGATCAATATTACGGAATGAAAAGAATACGGAAGGCTCGTATGCAATAATGTACACTGTATATATTACTGTAATTTCTCATCACAATAATTAAGATAATGTACAATTTTACAATGCGTGTTACACAGTGTTACAGTGATGACCGTTAGACTGTCAAGAATGGGTTAAGCTTCTAGATAAAAGAACAGGTAAATAACAATTTGATGAGTGACCAGAGTTTTACCTGGCCTGTCCCCGACATATAGAGCTGATATGTGATACCGTATGACCGTTATGAAAACACAACTGGATGTTAAGTATTTATTATTTGCATTCGTTTTCGTCTATAGCTCCCCTTCACCTGGATTTCACACCTTGGCGAGTTACGTAAATGCCCCGGGCGGAGGATAACTACGGTCTAGGTACAGGTACAAATTAGCTATGTTTACCTGAAATTTTACATGTGTCGATTAAGGTTGTTTAAAAAAACACAGAAAACACCGTTTCTAAATTGAAGAAAGTATAGAGAGAAAGATAAGCTTTATATTGTTCAGGTATTCCTCAATTTACACCAACCACGATTGTTATCGCACAATATTCGCCTATCATCCGCACAAATGTGCGCAAGCAATGATCGTCCAATTTTTTATCGTTCGCACTTCTTGCACACATCGTTCACACACCTTGTACACATTGTGCGCACACCGCACATCGTGTAACGTTGTGCGATCCCACAACTGTATCAGGGTAGTTTTTCCTTATATATTCACTTGTAATATGACATTGCATAGTTTGAGCTTTTAGGGCTGCATTGAAACACACATAAATGTCTATATGTGAGGTTTAATAATTGATGTGTTGGTTGCAGTACAGGGCTGACAGCTAGCAGAATTATCTCTCTCGACCACACTTTTCCTCCCTACACACATTGTATACTATGGTCTAAAAATCTTGATTTATCCTGATTATCATGTAAGGATCCTGCAGTGCCCTACTGGATACAAAACAGAGCCAGGTTAGCAGATTTACACTAGTACTTTTTATCACGGCGATAATCAATGGCTTTAGTGCAGTATGCTTCATACCCTATGGGAAATCAACCAATGGCTTCCATATTCTCGCACAAAGGAAACAGATTAGCTCCGATTGGGATGTGTTGTTGCTTCAATATTTAGAAATGATATCCGAATGAATGGTAAAATGAAAACAGAAATTGTATGGCATTCATTCGCTATTATATCTCAAATTACTGTATCAGTTAGACGGTGGGATAACTATAAGTCAGTGAAACGTTAATTACATTAGCAAACAGCCTACTTTGTCCTGGACTGTTCCTGGTCCCCAATCTCCCACTAACGTCATTAAGCCAAACCCAATTTCAGACCTAAAGCAGCAGTATCGGAACAGAGATTAATATGCTTTCGTTGTACAAACTCTACATCCACTCACTCAGATACAGGCTGTATACATCCATACCGGGGGTTATGCAAGCTGTATATATATATATACAAGCTGTATATATATATATACAGGCTGTATACATCCATACCGAGGGTTATACAAGCTCAAAAATATATACAAGCTGTATACATCCATACCAAGGGTTATACAGGCTCAAATATATATACAGACTGTATACATCCATACTGGGGATTATACAAGCTGTAAATATATACAGGCTGTATACATCTATACCGAGGGTTATACAAGCTGAAAATATATATACAGGCTGTATACATCCATACAGAGGGTTATACAAGCTCAAATATACATGTATATTCAGGCTGTATACATCTATACCGAGGGTTAAACAAGCTGTAAATATATATACAGGCTGTATACATCCATACCGGGGGTTATACAAGCTGTAAATATATACAGGCTGTAAACATCTATACCGAGGGTTATACAAGCTGTAAATATATATACAGGCTGTATACATCCATACAGAGGGTTATACAAGCTCAAATATACATGTATATACAGGCTGTATACATCTATACCGAGGGTTAAACAAGCTGTAAATATATATACAGGCTGTATACATCCATACTGGGGGTTATACAAGCTGTAAATATATACAGGCTGAATACATCCATACCAAGGGTTATACAGGCTCAAATATATATACAGGCTGTATATATCCATACCGAGGGTTATACCAGCTTATATATATATACAGGCTGTATCTGTACTGTTTCCATGCAAAATGTTCTATATCTAGAATTTACCATCTTTGACATCTAGTCCCTAGCAATCACAATACCAGTATGACCATAAAAACTAGTCTTGAAATGAGAACCAACTAGATCCAAACCTTATAGGAGACATGTAAATGGTTTTGACATGAAGATAACCATTTGTATAATATAAAAACAAATTACATATTTGGGGAAAAGACTGAGGTTCAAATTATTGAAAGTACAGATAATCAGGGTTAAGATAATCAGTATTCTAATGAATTTTGTAGACCAATTAATACTATAACAGAATATTGTTTCTAAAAATTAATATCCTTATAACCTCTATTTATTTTACAACAATTATGAAACAAGTTATTTCAACTTATAATAATCACTTTTGTTGGCCTGGAATCGATCTCTGGTTGCCTTGGTGAAAGGCGAGTGTATTATCCACTGCACCAACCGACCAAAAATATCTTGACAAACATGAGGGAAAATCTAAACTGCTTCACAAAACAAGGTATTGAACAATATGGATATCATTACTTCTTGTTCCAATTGCTCAATCAGTGGGCTAAACCACAGTGAGGGCCATTTTTAAGTTTCATCAATATACTTCAACAGGAGAGTTCCTTTTAATCTATCATTAAATGTTCTCAAACATTATGAGGTTGTTTTAAATTTCACTGTGCATAAGGCCCATAGACCCTGCCATTCCCACTTCCAGGTCAACAAAAGATTTCAAAATTGATCAGAGCATACATCCCATATTTACCCACCCAAAATTCATACAAAGCTAACAATGGTCTTCAGGAACTCAAAATGATACAGTCACACCAGTGTTGCAGCACCAAGCCATTAAAAAGCCTGATTTCTATGGGAAATGCATCAAAGGCAATCAACTCATTTCATGTCCATTTGAGTTTTCAATGACTACTGCTCTGCTGCCCGGTCTCAGTTACATGCATGTTAAAGCAACACCACTTCTAGTAACCTTCAACCTGTATGAATTGTTTCCACCACAGCAACTTATATTTGGGTGTCGTTTAAATATTCACAATGACGATTTCTAAATCCACAACTAGTTCTTTCCAAAAATAACTGCAATCCTGAAAGTGATACTGCTTTGATGCTAGCCGCAATGTCTATGACTGGTTTTATTACCACATTTACTCAAATATCCCCTCTAGTAAAATTATCAATTCTCTAAAACTATATTTCACTTAATGTTATCAACTAAAAAACATTTGTTCTGATTCCAGAAACAAACAAATTAAATGAAATAGTCTACTTATAGCCACCTAGACCACAACTTGTCGCCTAGTGTTACCCCCAAAATAAGCAGAGATATCTCTTTTCCAAATGGGCAACATCTGTCTGAGTTTGCTTTAGATCTGTTGTATTGATAAGGAAATCAACATTTTCCACATTTTATTTTCTATTTAAACCTACTGATACCTTGACCTTTGAACTAGTATTCCAAAACTATAGGGATCTTTCTATTCCCAAGAGCCATCAGCCAACCATGTTTGGTCTTAATATGATGTTTTAACACTTTCCTGAAACTGCATGTCTATTTTGCCACCGTGACCCTAACCTTTGACCAAGTGACCCCAAAATCGTTAGGCTTTTTCCTTCCCCAATAGTCATCATTATTTACCCTAATTTCGTTAACATAAGATAAATTGATCAAAACTAATGCTAGTAATTCTTTTTACTCTATGCTCAAGGTGGAACTACAGGAAGCTCCAGGAGTGGAAAAGAAAATGGCTGATCAGTTTCACCTGAAAATTACTAATGTAACTGATTTCCATCTGAAATCACAGAAGTCAAAACAGTACAACTATCTATATGAAACAGTGGGCTTTCTGATAGAAACGTTTGGGCTGAAAGTTGTCTTGGAAAACTATGGTATATGATATTGGGTAGGCAATGGTAATTATACAACATATTGTATGGAATGCTTGCTACACATGGTTCGGTACAAATAGATGGCCAATTATCCGTGAACAATTAAACCTGTCACAAAGTTCATTACGCTGTGGTGTACCAACAGTACAACTCCTCTAGCATACACAAACTCATTTGTGTGGCGTTTCATTGGTATCCTTGAAGTATATTTGCTACGAAAAATGATAAACAAATTCTTGACAGTAGTAACAAACAGTACATTACCTTTGACCCTTACTTCAGTATCTTGAAACTTGAACCCATTTTGAGTGTTAACATATGTAACAAGTTTTGTGGATGAATAAGTCGCTACAGTAATGACAAAGACAAATAGTAAGTGACCTTGACCTTACGCACTGCACCTTGGAACACAATTACCCTCATGAGGTCCACTTCTTGTAAACTTCATTGACATTCATTGGAGAACGAAGTTATGTTACTACAGCAAAGCAGTGACAAAGACCTATACTACAGCTTGTGAAGCATAGATTTGTTTGAGGTACACTTGTATGAAGTGTTATCAAACAAGAGGCCCAATGGGCCTGCATCGCTCACCTGTTATTAATCTAACACTTGTAATCTTAAGATTTCATAAGAACCTATTAAAAGATTTAAACATATGACGCCTCTGACCTTGATTGTTGAACAAGGACAATAGGTTGAAAGTGGATCAAGGTCATTCATTTGAACTAACATGGTAGTCCTTCATCCCAGCATGCTACAGGCCCAATTTCAGTACCCTTGCCCTTTTGCTTATTGAAAAGAAGTCGCTTGAAAGTTTTTACGACATTTGACCCTGTGACCTTGAATGTTGGTCAAGTTCATTCAGTTGAACAAACTTGATAGTCCTTCATCCCAGCATGCTACAGGCCCAATATCAGTGCCCTGGGCCTTTTGGTTATTGCGAAGAAGCTGTTTGAAGATTTTAACATATTTCAACCCCTGTGACCTTGAAAGTGGGTTAATGTCAATTATTTGAACAAACTTGGTAGCCCCTAGCTTCATCCCAGTATGCTACAGGCCCAATATCAGTGCCCTGGGCCTTTTGGTTATTGCGAAGAAGCTGTTTGAAGATTTTAACATATTTCAACCCCTGTGACCTTGAAAGTGGGTTAATGTCATTTATTTGAACAAACTTGGTAGCCCTTGATCCCGGCATGCTACAGGCCCAATATCAGTAAACTGGGCCTTTTGGTTATTGAGAGGAAGCTGTTTGAAGATTTAAGACATCTGACCCCAATGTCCTTGAAAGTTGGTCAAGGTCAATTATTTGAACAAACTTGGTAGCCCTTCATCCCAGTATGCTACAGGCCCAATATCAGTCCACTGTGCCTTTTGGTTATTCTGAAGAAGTTGTTTGAAGATTTTAAAGACATCTGACACCAGTGACCTCGAAAGTGGGTCAAGGTCATTCATTTGAATAAACATGATAGTCCTTTATCCCAGCATGCTACAGGCCCAATATCAGTACACTGTGCCTTTTGGTTATTCTGAAGAAGTTGTTTGAAGATTTAAGACATCTGACCCCAGTGACCTTGAAAGTGGGTCAAGGTCATTTATTTGAACAAACTTGGTAGCCCCTAGCTTCATCCCAGTATGCTACAGGCCCAATATCAGTACCCTGGGCCATTTGGTTATTGAGAAGAAGTTGTTTGAAGATTTTAAAGACATCTGACACCAGTGACCTTGAAAGTGGGTCAAGGTCATTCATTTGAACAAACTTGGTAGCCCTTCATCCCAGTATGCTACAGGCCCAATATCAGTACCCTGGGCCATTTGGTCATTGAGAAGAAGTTGTTTGAAGATTTTAAAGACATCTGACACCAGTGACCTCGAAAGTGGGTCAAGGTCATTCATTTGAACAAACTTGGTAGCCCTTCATCCCAGCATGCTACTGGCCCAATATCAGTACCCTGGGCCTTTTGGTTATTGAGAAGAAGTTGTTTGAAGATTTTAACATATTTGAACCCTGTGAACTTGAAAGTGGGTCAAGGTCATTTATTTGAACAAACTTGGTAGCCCTTGATCCCATAGGCTACTGGCCAAATATCATCTACCTAGGCCTTTTGGTTATTGAGAAGAAGTTGTTTAAAGCAAAAAGTTGACGCCAGACAGACGGACGACGGACGGATGCCGCACCATAACATAAGCTCACTTGCCCTTTGGGCAGGTGAGCTAATAAAAAAGAGGAAAGAAATGAAATCAATTGTCAAGATAATATGCAATCTAAAACAAGTAACAGTAACCTTGATTCCAGCACCATTAAACACAAACCTGGTGTATCAAATGGGTTGAGAAATGAAGTTCCAAGAACAATAACAACAGGGTTCAAATTGTAATTATGTATAAACATACAGGCAGTAAATAACACACATATGTTTGAACATAGAGGCAGTAAATAACACACATATGTATGAACATACAGGCAGTAAAAAACACACTTATGTATGAACATACAGGCAGTAAATAACATACATATGTATGAACATACAGACAGTAAATAACATACATATGTGTGAACATAGAGGCAGTAAATAACACACATATGTATGAACATATATCTAGATGCAGTAAATAACATACATATGTATGAACATAGAGGCAGTAAATAACATACATATGTATGAACATACAGGCAGTAAATAACACATATGTATGAACATACAGGCAGTAAAAAACACATGTATGAACATACAGGCAGTAAATAACACACATATGTATGAACATACAGGCAGTAAATAACACACATATGTATGAACATACAGACAGTAAATAACATACATATGTATGAACATACAGGCAGTAAATAACACACATATGTATGAACATACAGGTATATAAGTTCTGAGGGTGTAAAGGGGGGAAAAGAGAAAAGATTTTTATTTATTGAAGTGGATATCTGATAAAAAGTGGATATCTGATAAAAAGTGGATATCTGATAAATCAAGCGTAAAGAACACAAAATTAGTGGAATGTCTGCATCATGGTTTATGCCATATTTTAATAAGGTTTCTCTGTAGATATGTATAGCCATTACAGTTCATCCGATTTCTTTTAACACAGTGGTGTTAGGAAGGAATGGAGATACCCTGAAACTATAAGTAACAACCTTGACCATACAAATTACTGCAGGCTCCTAGCTATCGATGTATTTACAGTCTACCGTGCTGATCAGTGGATTTTATTTGTGAACGTATCATTAGCGAGTTTACTCCCTAAATCAATGTGAAGCAGAAAAGAGACTGCTCTTGGGACTCTGTGTGTGATGCTGCAGTGCTGTATATCTTGTTGGAGTCAAGAGGCATTCTGAATAATTCAAAAGAGAAGGAATAGGACCAGGAAGGTTTAGTGTTACAACAACAATCACAGAGTGAAGTTCTACTTCAAGTCTCTTACAGGGTTGCGTGCAGGCAAGATTAGGAAAGAATACCACCATCAGCTGCTCCTCAGATTTATCTAGCATTTATTTCTTCCATCAAAACAGACCTTGTGTTTTGATAGTAATCCAGGAAACCTGCAGGACACTTTAAAAGAATAAATCTGGTAATTGTTCGGGTTAAAGCTAAGAATTCCTCGGAAATATTCAAGATTTGCAAGCTAAAGAAAGATCTCATTACAATGACTGGTAAATACGGCTCAGAGATTGAAAATGTCTGATACTGCAAACAACTATTTATTGTGAGAGCCTGAGCTACTGTTTAATATCTATCTGTGTGAGGAATAACAGAATGTACCCCAATAATATATATACCAACTTATATACAAAAGATGATTGTTACATGAAGTCCGGGATGCAATGCTTGGTCCCAATGCAGGAACCAGGCTTTCATTTAATACATTATATAGACAAAACATTTATAACAGAAAATCTTGCAAGTCACGTCTTCAAAGGTATATTACATAATATGCTCTGTTTCATACAAACTTTATTCACTACAAGCACAGGCAGGATCCTGTAGACCAAAGCATTCAGGTCTGCATTGTTTTTCTGTCTATATAGATAATAGAGTGGTTCCATTTACATTGTGGCTAATTCAGGCTATAGTTAGTAGTAACTGACTGAACATCCTACATTTACATGTGAACATCTATGTATTAAAAGCTTTCATTGAAGTATGGTGTATTTGTCAAAGAATGATACAGAAATACACTGACATTAAACTGTAGCTGACTGAACAGCAATATCATAACAAAGCAGAGTAAAGCTTATCTCAAACAAAACTTAACACAGAAAAATGTCTATTTAATGCTCCAAAACAATTTTATTTATATTCAATAATCCCAGTTTGTGTGTGCTTTTGATCCCAAAATATAGTTATCAAAGTTTGAAGGTAGTAGTCCATGTGTGCTTTTGATCCCAAAATATAGTTATCAAAGTTTGAAGGTAGTAGTCCATCCATTTCTTTTAAATATAACTAAATAAAGAGCAATACACTTAATATTATCAAGTCCAGCATACATGTATATCAGTGACTTAAACTGCCCATCATCTGATGTTGGTGGCCTAAATTGTTATGTTATACATGCTCAGGGTAGGTGGTCTTTTCTTTATCAAATATCTGCAGCTTTTACTGCAATAATTTTATCAATAATATTGAAGTCTAATGTTTCTCTTTCTCAAACCAAATCCATTACATATCATTTATATTGACCAATTCTTATTCTTAATATACATCGGTTCCTTACTTTGAATGTTTTCATTCAGTAAAAATTCTCTAATCTGCTGCTACCCTGATACATTATAAACTGACTTACATCATATATCACAGACCTACTGATACACCAAATTAGCTATCTGCCTCTTTTCTTTACAAATGAATTAACTGCTGTACGTTTTCATCCTGTGCCATATTCTTCAACACTTTTAACATCATTGTTTACAGCTTCCCATCAGGATGGGAGGTTTGATTATTTTTCCTGTCTGGTTACAGAGATAAACGTAGGTGCATATAGCTTAACAGTGCAATACAAGACAAATCGTGATTGTAAATAAGAAGGATAAAGAATTCAAACTTGTAATATTCAGGAATTGTGGACTTCCTCAGCTACAACACATCTCCTTTCATTTCTTTTATTGTACATACCTGGAAAGGCAGGTGCATTTTATGAAGATTCAATAAACACATAGTAAGACCAGTAAACTACTTTTTAAGAAATAGCGATAAACAAACTTTACTGGTCAAACTAAAGATGTCTGATTGTGGACAGGTCATTTTTCTCCGTCAATCTGAATATGTACTTGTACCGCCTACTTATGTACCAGTAGTAGGAAAGATTCAAAAGCATTGGCAACACATTGTATACTCATGCTGTGCCCATCCATTTCCTTTCTTATTTTCTGTAACTTACAATGTATACTTCTACTGTACTCATCCCTTCCCTGACTTTTTCTGTACAACACACAATGGTCCTGCCCTGTCAGATTATCTTATAACAAACACTGGTGACACCCACTTTATACTCCTGCTATACACCCATCCCTTGCCAGACTTATTCTGAACAACACTCAATGGTCCTGCCCCGACTTATTATGTACAACACACAATGGTCCTTTCCCTGACTTATTCTGTACAGTACTCAATGGTCCTTCCCTGACTTATTCTGTACAACACACAATGGTCCTCTCCCTGACTTATTCTGTACAACACTCAATGGTCCTTCCCTGACTTATTCTGTACAACACTCAATGGTCCTTTCCCTGACTTATTCTGTACAACACACAATGGTCCTTCCCTGACTTATTCTTTACAGTACTCAATGGTCCTTCCCTGACTTATTGTTTACAACACACAATGGTCCTTCCCTGACTTATTCTTTACAACACACAATGGCCCTTCCCTGACTTATTCTGTACAACACACAATGGTCCTTCCCTGACTTATTCTGTACAACACACAATGGTCCTTCCCTGACTTATTCTGTACAACACACAATGGTTCTTCCCTGACTTATTCTGTACAACACACTGGTGACACTTTATACTCCTGCTATACCCATCCCTTCCCTGTCAAATTCTCCATAACACACATTGTTAACACACTTTATACTACTGTTGTGACTATCCCTCTTTATGGTCTGTCTTTTCTCTACAACACACTGGAGACACCCACTTTATACTCCTGCTATACCCATCCCTGTAAAATTCTCTATAACACACACTGGTGACACACTCACACTCTGTATTCTACTGTTGTGACTATCATTCTTTATACCCTATCTTTTTCTGAACAACTCTCTGGTCCTTTCCCGACTTATTCTCTACAATACTGGTGATACACATTTTATACTCTTGCTATACTCATCTCTTCCCTGTCAGATTCTCTATAACGTACACTGTTGACACCCGCTTTATACTCCTGCTGTACTCATCCCTTCCCTGTCAGATTCTCTATAACACATACTGGTGACACCCACTTTATACTCCTGCTGTACTCATCCCTTCCCTGTCAGATTCTCTATAACACACTTGTATGCTACTGCTGTGACCATCCTTGTAATACCCTTTCATATTCTCTACAACACAGTAACTCTACATATAGAATGGATTCTCTTAAGATGAGACATAAAATGGCAATGCAGGGATGTTTCAATCCAGATGATGTGTCTAGTATAAAGAGAACACTTCAGGAAACTCTTCTTTGTTTTTTTAGCATTTTTTCTTTTTGCATTTTTTTGTCATTGAGCTAATTTTCAGTGCTTTGACAATCGATATTGCCAGTTTTCAGAACAGCAGAAAAACACCATCTATCAAAATACCAAGCACTTTGCAAATAGCTAGGAATTCAACAAACAGTGAGGTTGTAATAGCTGTCTGACAATCATTTCTCGCCATGATTCATGGTGTCTTCTGATGGCCATGTGATAGTCGTGAGATGGTGTCTGTGACAAACGTGGAACAAGGAACCTCCCCGAACACTCCCTTTCTAACCTTTACATCCCTACAGAGGATGATGAAGCAGCCACAGGGAATTACAAGAATTAAGTTGACACATAACACTAATAGCTGTAGACATACGGTTTACCATGATGTATTTCGTGTGGAATAAAAGATTAGCCTAACAGGTTGTAAATGTGGCTGGCTGAAGTGTAAATCTCTATTAGGATTATCATGTTACATAGATAGCAATGAGCTCTTACAGAGATACGCCACTATCTTATTAAAGTAGAGATAGCAAGTTACAGTAGACATACATGTTTATTGATTAAAAATAAATACATATAATTTAATTGAAAGAAACTGTGCATACTTTTGTGCATAAATCTGCTAAATCTGCTAAGTGCACTCAGTGTTTTCAATATATACCATAAAAACCCAAAAATACCCCTGGTAATATTACTGAAGTATACCATTAATGGTAAACAGTAGGGATAAATGCAGAGCAAGTTAAAGAAGACACATATATATGATATATATACACTAAATTAGAGCAGATATCATAAATGCATGTAAGACACATGCATCATACTAATCGGAGGTGATACCATTGATCAGAGGTGATCACAGTACAATGCTCATACTAATCCGAGGTGATACCATTGATCAGAGGTGATCACAGTACAGAATTGATCAGACTCACCATGATCATTCATATTAATCCAAGGTGATCATACTAGTTGGCTCACATGGTTTTTAAGCATTGGTCATTCTAAGTACACCATAATAAGTGTCAGATCTGAACACAAGACAACAATATACAGGCTTTTATGAAATGCTATGGGGTTTGTTAGCTATATGAAGACAGCTCATTTGGTTTGTAAGTATCTCAGCAGCAAAAACAACATGTTTGCTACACATCTACTTTGGCTGCCAAACGAGAAGATACATTTCTACTGCTTCAGCTACAGAACAACAGACACTGACATAACATTAGTGATCCTCAACACAGTGTGAAGCAAAGTACAGACACAACATGTACAACGTTTATATTTGCCAGTGCTTTCACAAACCATTTCTGTAACACCATTATTTGTTTTGATTAATATGAATGTGTTGTAATCTGACTCCAAGCAATGACCATTCCAACTTCTGCATTAACTTATATAAAGTAATATTGTTATATACTCATTGGAAATATATACTGCCTTTAACCAAAAAATAAACCACTGGTATCCTTTGATTCCATTGTTTGAAATCCATATTCCAACAGACCCATAATAACCGGAGAACTTTCCAATGGTTTATGTGTTGCCATTAGGAATTCACTATGTGTCTGTTACTATCAAACAAGGAAGATTTGGAGCATTCACAATGTGGTAACTGCTACCATTATTCATGTTAAGTTTCATTATCAAGATGTAAACTAGAAAGATAAAAAGATAAAAGGACTTCACAATTCCTTTTAGAACCTTTTTTTTTTCAATTCTTTAAAAGAATACTACTGTTGGTTGGTTAGCTGAAGCCAAACATTCTACTCATGAACAGAAGCACTAAACTAAACAAGCTTGTATTTTTCCAATATCAAACATTAGTCTAACTTGAATCAGGGCTTAAAACAACAAGTACAACATCTGTAGTTTCTTTTTTATTTCATGACAGAGATTTGTAATTAATTACTTTCTTTTAATCCCTCTACTTCTACTCCAAAACCGTCTATAATTCCACAGAAGTGCATGTATTGCTGCATTTGTCAAACGAAAGCAGGGGTCATTACCGAGTAACATATTTACACACAAAATCATGGGTAATTACCGAGTAACATATTTACACACAAAATCATGGGTAATTACCGAGTAACATATTTACACACAAGTTCATGGGTAATTACCGAGTAACATATTTACACACAAGTTCATGGGTAATTACCGAGTAACATATTTACACACAAGATCATGGGTAATTACCGAGTAACATATTTACACACAAGTTCATGGGTAATTACCGAGTAACATATTTACACACAAGTTCATGGGTAATTACCGAGTAACATATTTACACACAAGTTCATGCAGCTCATTTTAACCTTCTGCTAGTGGGGTAGGAATCCTTCATTTTCGAATCATGATCATCATGTTATTTAAATCTTAATAAAAAAAATAAAAAAATTACATGATTTCTTTAAAACTTGACACTCCTAATAAAGATATCAAAGACCAATCAGACTGCCACATCCTAATCAAATATGTATAAACTAGTCGTTGAATATTAAGGTTGAACTATAAATAGCTACATGTAATTAAGGTAGGGTTTATCCTCTCCAAGTTGCATCAAAATCTTGTCATTCCTTTTCAAAGACCATTAGCTAATCAGATTGTAGCCTCACTACAAGCTATACTTAGAAGATTATCTAGGTCGTGAAATACTATTTATATATAGTATAGATACTTTATATTTTCCCCAAACAAGTTCTTACTCCATAGTCTTATAGTCTGGACTATATCTGGTCTATAAACTCCTAGGATAAGTTCTGATTAATAGGTTAGACTCATTCAATTATATCCTATCTCTATAATTACAACTAATCTAGTTCTAATCATACAACTTACAAATCTTTGTGAATTGTCTAGTAATTATCTCGGGAATAAACATTGATTTGTCTTGACATGAAAACAAATGCAGAGGACTGAATGAAATATAAAATACCTTATAATGTATTATATGGAAACTAGAACACTGACAGGTCAGTAAGGGCTCCGTCTTGTGGCAATATATCCCCCATAATCATCAAGAAGCAATCTGCCCATATAGCTGAGCTTGACGCTTGACATTTGAACTTGTTTGCTTCCAGCTCCATATTTGCTGGGCTAACAGAAATGTAAATACCGGTGCAATACTCATTTGTTAGCTTTGATTTGTTTTATTTCACCTTATATACCTCCTCCATCAAGAGCCAGGGTAAAAGTCAGAGATTCACTTTGTCTTTGACCTTTGGACCAAAATGACCTTGACCATTAACCCAGTGACCCTGACCTTTGAATCTAATTACCTTGACCTTTGACCTCGACTTTTTTCCTCAGTGTGTCTCTTTGTTTAATTCCGAACAACTTTGCTTCATAATGTCATAGTGAAATGTTCACCAGTGAAAGCTACAAAATTTGACCTTGACCCCTGACCCGATGACCTTGACCTTTGGTCAGTTGACTCCTTGTTTAATTCTGATCAACTTTGCTCTATAATGTCATAACAAAATGTTCATCAGTGAAAAGATGTAAAATTTGACCTTGACCTTTGAACATAATGACCTTGACGTTTGACCTTGACTTTTCACCTCAATGTGTATTTTTGTGAACTGAACATCTTGACCAAGTTTCATGTACATCGGTCAATAAATACCAAAGTTATCAGCAAGGAACAAAATTTGTGGACGGACAGACAGAGTGATTACTATAGGGCCCCCATATCTCTGATATGGGGCCCTAATTAACTTGGTAAGCTTCTATTTCCACATCTCTATATACCTGATCAGCGTTGCTTTTTTAAATCTTCATGTACAAAAATACTGTATTAAACAATCAACAGATATGACAAGTTGACAACTACATCTATATCCCAATCATCAAGTAAGTATTGATGTGCCTGTCTATTTCTGTCAACAAATGAGCTTTATATATACTGCAAATCAATAATACATTTGATGTTGCACTTTAAACGGAACACCCATTTATTGGACATGAGCTTCATTATTCATAAGGAAACTATTGTTACAATATGCTCAAGACCAACCTCAATTTTCTAAAACATTTTCCTTTTTTTTTCAGCAGAAAATCAGACAAGTACGTCATTGTGTTTTGAACACATGCATACAAACTGTACTTTATGTCAAAGCACCAAATCATCTTAAACCGCACAAAATGCATTTTATGTATCTTTACTTCCGCTAGGATGCTTGCATAAACTTTTATTTCTACATGTTCATGAATTTATTTGATTTTCCCCTATTAGTGTGGTAGTTGTAAATGTCACTATTAACTATAATATTACATACCCTCAATGACAGCACTTCAAGGCAGTAATTACCTCCAAAACGTGACGCAGAAACTGTAAAACTCACCAACATCAGTAATTTGTTGAGAGGAATGGAAGAAATTTAAAATGCCAACTTCATTATACATGTAGTCCGGTGATATTTGTAAGGAATTTTTTTTAATAAGAGGCTTTATTCTTGTAACAGTTCAACATGTATTCTGCTGAGTCATGTTAAACCACATCCGACATGTTTAACTTTAAATCTCCATCTGTCACTCCAGTTAAGACAACATAATTAGGATTGACTACTGACCATTGGAATTGAAGGCTGGGGAAACCATAGCAATGCTGAAAATAATCATGATTCTAAGGCATCATGGTATGGGGATTCTGTTTAAAGTATAACAAATTTGATCCAGTGACATTAGATGGATTCAAGGTCATTCATATGAACACTCTTGATACATCTACCCCAGAAAGCAACAAGACAAATATTTTGACTCTAGACCTTTACTATTGTAAAAGGATTGGGTTTTGAACACTTAAGGCCCAGTCCCATTGCCAATGACGCATAAATCACGCATAAATCACGCATAAAATTGGTTTGTGCGTGATTGTTCGTGGAGAAATTGGTCATTTTCTGGGGTTATGCGTGGTCAGAATCACCGATGAATCGCGTATAAACTGCGCATGTATCACTTACAATCACTGACAAAGAATGAACATTCCACGCACAACAGCGCACAAACCCGATAAAATTAATAATTTTGGTAAGTGATTGTAAGTGGAACATACGTGGATTGTGCGTGTTTTGTAAGTGATATGTGCGTGTTCTGTAAGTGATTCGTCAGTGATGTGCGTGCTAGGAGCCAGTCCCTGACGCACAAGCACTGACGGAACACTGACAGAACACGCACATATAACGCACCTTCCACGTCCAAACTACATACAAACTGCGCATAAACTGCATATAATCGCGCACGTTGTGCGTGGAAATTTTTTTGAACCGTTCAAAACCGGCGATCGCACACAAACCCGTCTCCGCGTACAATCACTTACAAAAACTGATGCTCCACGTGGGATTTACGCACATCACTGACGAATCACGCACAAAGAAAATTTTATGCGCAATTCATGAGTAATTCGTGCGCAAGTGCAGTGGGACTGGGCCTTTACTTGTTGTATATATTTACGTATTTACGTTCCGCGTAACTGAGTGCGTGTACCTGGGGTATTCCCGATGGGGATTCCCTTTCGGTATATTATTTAGACGTTTCTGATTGGTTAATATTTTTAGGATATGTTACCTTACCTGTACAGCACTCTACGATCAGGTATGGGTCAGTATCGAGTTCACATACTACATTGCACGTGTATTTCAAATACTACATTGCACTTGTATTTCAAATACTACATTGCACGTGTATTTCAAATACTACATTGCATGTGTATTTCATTTCAAGGCATACAATTAAATTTGGCTATATATTATTGTAATATATTATCGGGGTGGGTTTAAACTTATTCCCCGGGGTGGGATACCGGGTGGACATTTTTGAGAGGACATATGTTACACGGTATACTGTTTTAGTATGGACCGGTCGAGTGGTTGACGTGCTGTAGCATTGTGCATATCTATTCATCATGTTTCATCTTATTTACTTCACTGTTTCATTTTGTACATAATAAATTCTAGAACTTTATAAAACGTGTTGTCATTCATTGACCTGTAGCCAGGCAGCTGAAGTTAAGTCATGACGGAACCACAGAGTTGACGAAAGAAAAAATCACTATATGAGGGCAAAACTTTACCACTATTATTGGTTTTAATCAGATTACAACCTGTAAACCTTGAAAGTGGTTCAATGTAATATATTTGAATAAATTATCCCAGCAAGTTATGGGACAAATCATGCCTCATGATTCCAATTCTCATGGTGGTGTAAAAGATGCCATTATATTTTTTTTAACAAACTAACTCTGTAGCCCTAATTTTAACAGAGCAAGCTACATATACAGGCCAACTATCAAGATGGTTGGCCTCATGATTCTGTAAAATATTTACAGACAGATGAAGAACGATGGATGCACCGCTATCACTTAGCACAATGACACTTTGTGCCAGTCGATCTAAAATCGAGTACACTGACACGTATGGTTTTAATAGCTTCAAACATCTTAAAATGGCCCCATTATTGCAGCATCCAGCAATATACTACCTCCTTAATGAAGGCACTGTCACCAGAAAGTCTACAGCTTTGTTCAATTCTGCTTCACTTCTGTGCACCAGTTAAACCGCACAATGGAGCACAGTTACCAAATCTAACTACCTCAGATAATATCAACACCTATAGCTACATGAGAGTGAATTATGTACAGTACAATGTAGTGGGTTCTGATACGTCTGGATAAAACATGTCTTTTACATACAAGAGATCCCAGAGGCGCCCAACTTTGTACCATCTTCATTAGTTCTTTGTCAGTTCTTTCTTTTCTCTTCTTTCCTCTAATCTGTTTGATCGAGTCATGTTAACAGTAAATGCACCTTGAGGTAACTTTTGATCTAAACTTAATACTGATGTGTATGAAAGCCAACCTTCAAAGTGAGTTTGTCATTTCACATATTTACTAGTACAGTACTTAATGTGAAAGAAATAGAATCGATCATTGCAATATGAGAAAGATCTGTTTAGTTCTTCTTTTAATCCATTTTGTTTTTATGATCAGTCTCAAAATATAACAT
>NW_018405300.1:663766-676826 GCF_002113885.1 Mizuhopecten yessoensis
AGCTTAGGACCAAGGGGAACCTACATATAAAATTGGAGAAAGATCCCTCTGGTACTTCTTGAGAAATAGCGATAACAAACTTTCAATATCAAAATCCAAGATGGCTGCCTGTCGGCCATGTTGTTTATCCGATCAGTCTCTTCTTGAGAAATAGCGATAACAAGAATTGTTTACGGACGGACGACGGACGACGACGGACAACGGACGACGGACAACGGACGGACCACGGATTCAGGGTGATTTGAATAGCCCACCATCAGATGATGCTGGGCTAAAAATGTCTATACCCTAATAGCAATCAAGGATTTGTGTTATCTCTGAATGATAGTTCAATTCTTGCCATAGCAAATTATATTGCAATTCTTAAATCTCTTGCTGTCAGAGAGACAAGATTATTGAAATGAATGCTTTAGATGATGTGATGGTTGGTGTTGAGCCAACCACTATCCCAGACAGGAATAGCGGTTGTCTGTAAGTTCTAACACAGATCGAGGAACAGTGGCTAATTACATGTAAAATCGCTCAAGGATATATTGTGCAATAAGAAACTGACATTTCTTTTCTTTGCTAACGAGGAAAGCACATTCTCCTGTGACTTGACAGGCTCTCAAAACCTGCAATAATATACAGTAATCTGTCTTCTTACCTCTGGCCGATAATTTCTTTGTGTTAATGATTTTTGCAGCAAACTCTAAATTTGTGGATTTCTGTACACATCTTCGCACAATGGAAAAAGCACCCCTGCAAATATAGTAAAATAAGCATGTAAAATCAAATGCGGTCGACAACTAAAAAGCATATTAACGTATTATAAATCTAGTCAAAATACATTGTACAGTACATCCATTTAGGAAGATTCATAAAAATATTTTCAGCCTTTCAGAAATCATTGTCCATACATTTGTAGTTGACCATTACATTGACTTTCAAAAACATGTTTGGTAAATACGTCCAAATGTAATTTCATTCGAAAATATAGTTTTTCTGAAATTAAGATGTTTTTCATGAAACAAGAGGCCCAGGGGCCTTAATAGCTCACCTGGTATTTTATTTTTCAATTTAAAACCTGCTGAGTACCATTCAGGTTTATCAAAGGAGTACAAGTAACAAAGTTGCATCTTCCATTTATAAATATTCAATTCCCTTTGCCCAAAGATTCTCTAAAACAAGTTTGGTTAGGTTAAAATCCCTTCAACGGTACAGAAGGAGAAGGATCTTTAATGTTTTCCTCTATTTCCCCTAATGGGCCCCACTAATCTGCCCCAAAGAAGGGGAATCCACACACCTCAGTTTAAACAAAATTGATTCTTTTCTCCCTAAGCATGCTTCAGACTGCATTTGGTTTAAATCCCTTCACTTGTATAGTAGGAGAAAAAAAATCCTCTATTTCCCCTATTGGGCCCCGCTCCTATGCCGCCAGAAGGCCCACACCCTCCGTTTATACAAACTTGAGTCTCCTTTGTCCAAAGATGCTCTAGGACAAATTTGGTCAAAATCCTTCTATTGGTTGAGAAGAAGAAGATTTTTAAAGATTTACCTATTTTCCCCCTATTTGGCCCCGCCCCTCTGCCCCCAGGGGGGGTTATACCCTCCGTTTATACAAAACTGAGAACCCTTTGGCCAATGATGCTCCTGACCAAATTTGGTCAAAATCCTCTGAGCCATTCGGGACAAGTAGCATTTTAAAGGAAAAAGTTGACGGACGACGGACGCTGCACCATGGGATAAGCTCACATGGCCCTTTGGGCCAGGTGAGCTAATAAATACAAAGCAAACAGGCCAGGGGGTTGAAAGATATTTAGCAACCCAAAACCCCAAATGGGGGTCAAATTTGACCTTTGACCCTTCCACTGATGACCACCAAAACTAAACAGGTACAGAACTTAATATACTAATCTATACAATGGTACATTTGTATAAATAACTAAATCCGTTCAAGGGTTTGTAAGAAATCTTGCACACAAGCTGTTCACTCAAAGTGCATGGCCATTGGTAACATTTGATCATTGACCGCGATGACCTCCAAAATCTAACTAGGTCTGAAATAGGTTGTAACCATGCACACTTTGGTAAACAAAAAAGTTTAATCTGTTTAGAAATTCATGAGGTACATGTATCTGATGCAGGCATGTATGCAGGAACATAAAGCTATTTCAATATACCAGTATACATGTATGTATCTCCTCTTTACCTAAGTGGTGAGGGGGTATGATGTGGTTCAGAAATGAACATCATTACAGTGTATTGACAATATGCTAAGATCCATGACTAATGGACCATACTCTAGGGTATCCTCATACTTACAACCCATACTTAATGTTCCCTTATGCTAGGTGTGCGTATTCAAGTGTTCCCTTTGATTAGTTGTCCATACTCATGAGTTTTCTTACATCATATGATCATACTTTCAAGTGACTTGCTTCAGACTGCCAGGCAACACTCACTTGCTGGACTTGCCTAGTAATTGATCATTCATATCATTTAAAAATTACCTAGCTGATAAATGCCTTAGCATTTAAAGGCCATAATTGTAATATACTGTTCAACTTCAGCTTAAAAGGCTGAGCTGCATAATTTCCCCGAGTTTAAACTAGGCCTGGAAGTATATACTTAATCCCTTTCCAAAATTTTGAATGATATCTAAAAAAGTTCAGGGTACCCTATGTGTATAAAACAAGAGTAGTACAGCATTATCATTTTAAAATCAACTTGGTTCCAACTACAATGTTCAATTTTTGACAGGTGATGTACTGCAGTCCAAACCTTAATGTATCAGCAAGACTGCAGGTTAGAGTCACATTTAAGCATTCTACATAGGCTGGCTAGACACACCGAAGTATTGCAGCAAGACTTTTGTGTCACACATACAAGCATGCAGACCTGACATTCTGACTGTCCAAACCCAAGTATTCCAGAAAGACTGACAGGCCATACCTAAGCAGTCCAAAGAGACTGCCTGATAATACACAGGTATTCCAGCAAGTCTGGTTGGCCATTATCACGTGTTCCAGCAAGGATGTGGGATTATATGAGGACCTCCATTAAGACGATGGGTTAGTGTTTTTTATTTAGACAGCAGGGTGACCCTTACTGTGCAGCAATGTTTTACACCACAGTGTACACGAATCTCACAAGTAATGAAATATTGATCTATCAACCTGCAAAGGTCAAGTCTAGTCTGGTCAATATCTTATCCTCTAAACAACAGCTATTTCATTAAAGCCTCATCAGTTTACACAATTTACTATGTCCTGTCACTGAAAACGCTTCCTAAGGGCACACCTAAAGTCATAGATTCAGTTTCAAAATAACACCAAAGTCTAAATACATGTATATATAGATCCTTCTCACTGGAAAACAGCAGTGGTCTACAAAAAGGCAAACTCGTTCTTAAAATATAAACATATACGTAAAATTAACGTCTGTGTTTTCATGCATTGTGTTGATGTCACGACTGCGGAGTGTCTGGATAGGGTATTTGTCTGGTTTTAAAAAAGGAGCAAATCTCTTAAATTTCACCAATGAATTCCTCTCAATTTTTCCTTTCATTGATCATGAAAAGCTACTTTATATATGTGTACATGCACACCTTCATCTATGTGTCCATATATATCAGCAAAAAGAGTATGAATTCAATATACCAAAAATGTTGTATAAACATAAAAGCCTGTATCGCTCGTCTGTTTTAGTCATTGTTTTTGGCATCCCCCTTTTACATTTTTATAATACTGTAAGACTTCTTCAGCTGTTCTTGACTGGTAGTTTTAGAGGGAAAGCTGACAATAAAGGACTGATGACAAATGTTTCACCACAGCATCATTTACCTTGGTCCTTTGAGCCAGTTGAGTTGAATAATACTTCTATTAAGAATTCACTCATATACAGAACATGTCGTTTATCATTCCTTGTATCAATCCATGTCATATTTTTTATGGTTATAATGGAAATAACATTGTATCATATCACCAATATCAATTTCTATAGTCAATTACTTTCAGTTATCAATGTAAAAACCTTCATATTACAGATCAGTCAACTGATTTGTTTAGAGATCATGTTTAATTATTAGGTGTGTCATGTCCTTATAGGTAAAAATGCTTATTACATGATTCATTCTCTGACCTCGGCCAAATTAAACTAGTTAATTGTATTCAATATCTAGATCAAAATACGGATCATACAATTTACTATACCGATTGTCAATTATCAGGATAAATCAATTTCACTGGTGATCATGACTGGCTAGACGTTAATTAATCAATGTACATGTATTACGATAAACACTTAAGGTAATTGGTGCTCACTTTATATACAGTTTAAGCTTGTGTAACAGGTTCATTGCGACATATAGGTCATGCGTATCTCTGGACCTTAAACCAGGGCCCAGACTACAAAAGGAAAGAGGCGGAGCCTAAATTTGAATTTGTCTGGTTTTTAGATGCAGTTAAAGAGCTCAGTTATTTTTTTCATTAAAATCAAAAGTTTCAGAAAAAATAAGTAAAAGAATAAAAATTCCCCAAAATAATGTCTGAAGTAAAGTTCAAGATTAAGTGGACAGTTCAATTTACCTTAAATACTTAAATATTGTGATAAACTAATATTTAGTTAGAATTTGCAGCATAAACAACTGAAGTGAGATCAAATCTGAAGAATTTGAAATTGTCACTTTTCCCAGTAAGGGAAATCTGACTTTAGCTGACGTTACTACTCCTATTTATATACAAAATAAGAAAAGACGATACCTTGCAACAACTGTGAAACCCTGGGGGGAAAAAATAAATGTCCATTAAAAAGCAAGAGAACAACAGAGTAGAAACAGAACTGTAATTTGAACTTAAGACTGATAAAACATATAAGACAATATATGGACAAAGAAAGGTAGACAAAGGAGCCCCATGGACAAGGACAAGGAGAATAGGAACAGGGCCCGTATTCATGAAACCATGTTCATGCCAAATTTCTTGCTCTCCATGGTTATAAATTAACAATATGTATCATATTGTGACCAATTGTATCGTAATATTATGTATCAAATTGTTACAACCCTTGCGATACACACCTCTAATATTTTGTGTTTTGTATATATTTTCATAATATGTAACAACAATGAACATATATTCAAACTGAGAATGTCTGCAAATAGGATTTCTAAAACTGTCCAATTTTACAGTCACCAGATTCTGGCACCAAAGTAAACAAGCGACAAATGATATACGCAATTGTATTGTTTTCTATCAGAACATGTTTCAATGTTCAAGAAAAGTTTCAGAGACTCTTCTTGACATGAATATGTATTTTTCTGGAATGACAGAGACGCATGTAGCTTTTGAGGAAGATAGGCTCAACTTAATGACGCTGCAGACAAAGTTATGATGTGCAAAGTGTTTAGTGGTGATGGATCTTGAGAAAAGATCGCTTTCCTCCTAAGTAAATATCCCAGCTTCAACTACACAAGACACTTTAGTGTGACAATTAATTCAAGATAGTACAAAAAATATCCATGTCAACACCAGACACACTCAGGTGACAATAAAGACCAGCAGTCACAGAAAGACCAGGTTGCACTTCACAGACAACCAACATATCTCTATACCACTCAAGAGTGACAAGAAAGAAAAAGACGAGGTCACAGACAACCAACATATTTCTACACCATTCACATGTGAAACGCTGAAAGCAAATTAAGGAGAACCAGGTCACATAAAAAATTTGCATGTCTGCACTAGACCCACTTTGGAGTGGGGAGACAGACCATGTCGCACAGAAAATGCCCATAATGTCGACTACAAGACATTCAATGGTGACAAACAAGACCAGGTCACACAGAAAATCCCTATGTAATGTCTACACCAGACACTAAAGAGTGTCCAGACACTCAAAGGTGACAACCAAGACCAGGTCACACCTAAAACCACTATGTAATGTCTACACAGACACTTAAGGGTCACAACCAAGACCAGGTCACACCTAAAACCACTATGTAATGTCTACAGACACTCAATGGACACAACCAAGGCCAGGTCACACCTAAAACCACTATGGAATGTCTACACCAGACACTCAAGGCTGACAACAAAGACCAGGTCACACAGGAAATCCCTATGTAATGTCTACACCAGACATTCAAAGCTAACAACCTAGACCAGGTCACACCTACAACCAATATGTAATGTCTACACCAGACACTTAAGAGTGTCAACCAAGACCAGGTCACACGCAAAACCACTATGTAATGTCTACAGACACTCAAGGGTCACAACCAAGACCAGGTCACACAGGAAATCCCTATGTAATGTCTACACCAGACACTCAAGGGTCACAACCAAGACCAGGTCACACGCAAAACCACTATGTAATGTATACACCAGACACTCAAGGGTCACAACCAAGACCAGGTCACACGCAAAACCACTATGTAATGTATATACCAGACACTCAAGGGTGACAACCAAGACCAGGTCACACGCAAAACCACTATGTAATGTCTACACCAGACACTCAAGGGTCACAACCAAGACCAGGTCACACGCAAAACCACTATGTAATGTATATACCAGACACTCAAGGGTGACAACCAAGACCAGGTCACACAGGAAATCCCTATGTAATGTCTACACCAGACACTCAAGAGTGACAACCAAGACCAGAACACGCAAAACCACTATGTAATGTCTACACCAGATACTCAAGGGTCACAACCAAGACCAGGTCACACGCAAAACCACTATGTAATGTATATACCAGACACTCAAGGGTGACAACCAAGACCAGGTCACACAGGAAATCCCTATGTAATGTCTACACCAGACACTCAAGAGTGACAACCAAGACCAGAACACGCAAAACCACTATGTAATGTCTACACCAGACACTCAAGGGTCACAACCAAGACCAGGTCACACGCAAAACCACTATGTAATGTATATACCAGACACTCAAGGGTGACAACCAAGACCAGGTCACACAGGAAATCCCTATGTAATGTCTACACCAGACACTCAAGAGTGACAACCAAGACCAGAACACGCAAAACCACTATGTAATGTCTACACCAGACACTCAAGGGTCACAACCAAGACCAGGTCACACGCAAAACCACTATGTAATGTCTACACCAGACACTCAAGGGTCACAACCAAGACCAGGTCACACGCAAAACCACTATGTAATGTATATACCAGACACTCAAGGGTGACAACCAAGACCAGGTCACACGCAAAACCTCTATGTAATGTCTACACCAGACACTCAAGGGTCACAACCAAGACCAGGTCACACGCAAAACCACTATGTAATGTATATACCAGACACTCAAGGGTCACAACCAAGACCAGGTCACACGCAAAACCACTATGTCATGTATATACCAGACACTCCAAGGTGACAATCAAGACCAGGTCACACAGGAAATCCCTAGAGTGTACATGTCCAGACATTAGAAGGGGAGGGAGGTGGGAGCTCATATCATCATCAAAAAAAGTTGTACAATGTGACTTTGACAGCCTCCACATATTTTCCTGCAACAGTGATACTACACCTATTTTGCATGTGAAAGATACTACACAGCTTCCATGTCCACCTCTCTCAAACCTAACCTTATGACCAACATTTCACTATAAGTTTGTTCAACATTTTTTTTTTTCTAAAAAAAACAACATTCAAGAGCTTTTTTTATATTTTTTTTTTACTTTTTCTGGAACTGGTTCAAATATATAAGAATCTTTTATATGTAGTCACTTTTCTGTCAGCTAACAACTCTTCCACTAACATTTGTTTGCTAATCCAACACAATTAGCTTATATCTTTTCGAAATCAAAATGATACAATTACTTATGGTGTAAATAGGCAAAAAATGAGGTGTTCAATGAATATAGGCAAAACTAAGAGGTGTCACGCTTTCTGATGCAAGATCATCAGTACCTTCATAGCATTACTGATGCCACCTGACTATATATATAAATATAAGTCAAAGCATGTAATAGACATTGTAAATATTTGTATAGTCTGTTTGTAACAATGGACAAGTTTCTGATTTTAAATATGCAACATAACTAGGGTAAACACAATGTAACAGCAGAGAAAAATGAAAGAGAACAAAATTGAAAAGAGGCAAAACATAAGAGTGACAATAAAATAAGTAATTATACAAACAAACTTATGAAATCAATTCAGGGCTCACGCTGTCGGGCGCCAAAGTAGCCATTGGCTACTTTTATTTTTTATTTGCTACTAAAAATTTGATGTGGCTACTAAATTGTTTTTAAAAATGGGGAAAATCTGTATCTTTGTCCCTGAAAACGGTCTGTCACTCACCTGTGTATTGTGGCTGACACTGATTGCGTAAACATAAGCAGTTCGGTCACAGATCATATCTATGTATTTTCGTGGTTAGACGGTTAAGAATTTCAAGTGATGGAGAAAAGTTATTTAGCTTCGCAGTTATGCAGTTTTTAGCTTCGCAGTTATGCAGATTTTAGAACAGCAAACTGTTCAGATTGTCTTCGACATTCATTTATATAAGGTGCCAATCAAGTCACGGGAATGGCCAAGTTGCGCAACGTGATGTGCTCCCGTTTTATTTCGAAGGATTGGTCACCGTTATAAATCCTTTTAAATGTGTTCTACTGCCAATTACATTTGAAATGTGTGATCTTTTAAAATATATATAGTTTTTTTTATATAACACATGAATTACGGTGAATGTAAACCCAGGAAAGATAATTATCAATATTGCATCACTGAGGCTACGTTTGATTTGGATTTTTATTAGTTTTATTTCTTTATTGAAGGCACTGAATAAGACTATCTAAGCCCGCAATTGAAAGTGAATAGTATCTTAAAATTTAAAACTTTTCAACCTAGATTTGAGATAAAGTCTGATTTTTCTCTCTTTTGAAAAAAAAAAAAAAAAGTTCTGGTGGAAATTTTCAGCATTTTAATTTAAGTCGTATTTTCTTACAATTACAGCCATATAATCTGAAAGTATTAAAAAATATCACATTATGGGTTACATTAAAAACATGATGCATAAAAAAAAATAATGTTGAATAGAATTGCACTTCAAAAAATATTAAAAATTGAATGATTTTAATGGAGGGCCTACTACGTAACAGTTAGAGGCCGAGAAAGTATGGCCACTGTTAAAAACAATTGGCTACTGAAATTCACACATGGCTACTTTTTTTGGCTACAGACAGGGTGAGACCTGCTATTGGATGCAGAAGTTTCAGAAGTAATGGGAAAAACACTGCATATTGACATGGGTCTAAAACAATCAACTATGTTTTATAATAATTGGTGGGCATACCCCGATATTTCAGAAAAGACAAGTGTGGGTTTGACTTAAAGGGGCTAGGCACATGTTCTATTAATTCCCATCTCAACAAAAAGTTATTAAAACATTTGTGTACAACCCTCCACTACTGTGGTTCGCCCTTATAACACCTGCAATTTTTAGTTATTTTTTTTTTAAATTAAACAACTCTCCAACCCAACAACCCAACCCAGTTTTCAACTTGAACCTTGAACCCTACAACACCCATTATTCTTCAAGGCCTTAAATTCCTGTCAACTTAAAATGTCACACATAGAAAGTAAGTTAAAGCTGACAAATCATTAGCAACCTGATCCATATTCATATCCTATTACTGTATTACCAGTTTACCTGTACAAAAATTCTGTTGTTACGAAAATGAAACGACTCATTTTACACCATAAAAATATCTTGAAATAGCAGAAGTTAAGATTGTGATCGTTCAAGTGCTTTTTACTTTGTCAAAATATGAACCAATGATTAATTTGAAGTTCTACAAGGGAGGGGAACCTAATTTCACACCCACATATACGCCCACGAAGAACAGCCATCTGTATCACTGTAGCTTAAGGTTTAACACAGAATGCACTGGGTGGGGTGAACATATGCGGGGTAATGGTATAATACACCTCAAACGTGTTTGTCTTTGACTCAGGGTTGACCCATATCATTACAAAAGTATTTTAAAACCTTGTCATGATCCCATTGCATGTTACAACTACCAAAGAATTTTATTCATATCCATCATTGAAATGATATCACTCAAAGAGTCAGTGTAAAATAATTCTTGACAGGTACATAATGATAAAAATAAATGTTATGTAAGTTTAATTTAATACAAATGTGGAACTTGTTTGATATAAATTTGTCTTTGTAAAGAGAATGTATGGCAACCACAAGAATAATTCTGCCTCACAAGTATCAAATAATAATGTGTTCATAATATTAGAATAGAAATTGGAAATCAATCAATTTAAATTTTCCTCGCATATAATAATATGATCATAATATTGGAACAGAAAATGAAAACATTAATCAATGAAACATTATGTACATATGATATCAGTTACATTATAGTTAAACACAGGTCTTTTCTTTAAAATGTTTAGTATGTTTTGCATAAAGTTGGTTTTCTGTGATTTTCTCATGGTGTTAGGTAGAATTGTATGTCCCCTTTATTTTTTTTCCTTTAATTGTCACATCACTAACAATAAACAAGCTGACCCTTAAATAAAGAAATAACACTGACCATTGTGCTTAGACCCTTAAATAATGAAAAATGACTCAGTTTTAGGCCATATGCATGTGAGCAAATGGACTCACTTTAAAACGTTTAATTAAAATATTACGAAATCATTTGCATCATATTTTATTTAATGGGTGGAAATCAGGTTTTCTTTTCATTTATTGCAATGATTCTGAAATAAATAAGAATGATGTAATGTGACTTTTGATATATTTTCCCTTCGACTCCTCTTCATTTGAAAGACAGCTGAATAAAAAAAAGATACTAAAAAATGCATTCCAATTTAATTACAATTAACCAACTTAAAGTAAGATATTCACTCATTAAAAATTTGAATAACTATATATTGGTTAACCAATTTGACATTGTCATTGCTGAATAAGATTTGGAAGGAGTACAAATGATACAGCATTTCCTCCAAAATCAGTGAGATGCATGACTTAATCATGACATACTCACACAGCTCTTAGTATGTACCTAAGTTATCTGTGATTGGCATACCACTGACGGTTTGTAGGAGTATTACAGCAATACGAAATATAGAAAAGGTCCAGGATCAATCAACAAGTAATTGTAAATATTTTGTAGTGTAATTGAGGTTGCAATGTATTGGTTTAGCAACTCTTAGTAAAGACCATACTGTATCGCTACCTATGAACATATAATTCAAATAGACACAGAACACACTTTTCTATTTTGCTTACTGGTGCATGGAGAGCTAAACAGGGGTTATACAGGATGTGTTTATCAATGTTTTTCTAAATACAATATTAATAATCTGAACTAAAAGCTATACCACTGATCTGTGACAAGTGAAAATTTATGAAGGCTGTGAAGGAGTATCCACCGATGACAGCCACTGATAAAAAAAACTAGTTTAAATCAATAATAAACATATGTGCATGTCTTAGCTAGTGTGCCTGCAAGTTTGAATGATCATAATAACCAAAACTCGTGAGAGCATTTTTTTACACGTGTGCATGTACACTACTTTTCACTAAACCAGTCGATTCCTATGCATTCATCAACATATGCTAGCGTCCAATAGGCAATACACAGGTAAGCTAATCTTACTCCCAATACACAACATGTGTATTGTACAAACTGTGCATCATGGCGATGGAAGCGTTAGAAAAATAAATGGTAAATCCAAGCTCATGTGATAAATCCGCATTTGGACATACTCGCGCGAGCCCCACTAGATGTGTCTCCATTCTTGCTGCTCTGCTCTCACACACGATACCGACACAGGGATGACACTGCGCCTGACAGATACGTTGTCAACATGGACTCGCCATTCAACCCGCGAAGGATATAATCCATGACGCTTGGTTGTGCATAATTCCATGACCGATAATATTTCCAAGTGATTGCAAAAGTATAGCCATACTTACTTCCCAAGTTCTTCTTTTAGATCGTATATATCACTAAATTTCTGTGTAGTAGTCTGGGCAGCCATATTGAATCTGAAATGGTCCGCTAATCTCGCAGGTTCTCGTAAACTGGGTCGGCGAGATCTCAGTGAACTATTTGTAAACACACCGCGGCCGTAGCAGCATCACTGCATCGATAGGTTCCGCTTGAGTAATTATCCCATCTGCCTTTAATTGCTTCGTCCTATATGCCTATCTATAACGGAGCTAGTAAAATTGGACGGTTTCGGGAACGAACGATGTGATAGAAATAAATATATATATTTAGCTATTTATATTTAAATAGTTCCGGCCCATCTTTAACTGTTTAACATAGTTCTAGTAGGCCTAGTGCACACGGTGCTGACTACGTATAGACTTATAAGTGCACTACACCACAGGGACCTGAAGCTATATTTGGACAAAGTGAGGTGTTCAAGGTATTTTGACAAGTTTTAGAGGTTTAGATTAAATTTCGGTAAAATGAAGATAGCTTCAAGTTGAAAAAGTATCCATTAGACGATAGATATTTTTTGTTCAAGAAAGTTAGCCTAGGTGTGGTCGATTTTTCGACATCGGTAGCTTTACTCCCTTCTCAATCGATGGGGTGTCATTTTTACCGAAAATTGATGTAAACCGCTACAACGTGTAACATTGCTCTGAACACATGTTTTAGTCCAAATATTGCTACAGCAGATTCTCATGTCCCTGTGGACATGGACTTAATCATGTGTCTGACGGTCTGATTAGTCTTGTAAACAAACAAATATAATCCATTCAATATCAAATCTATGTTTTTTTATCATTATATTGTTGCCGTATTAACATATACAGAGTATGTAATCTGGTTAATTTCAACTAGAATTGTGAAGTCTGGTAGGCTAACCGTAATGTTGGCCTATATACCTTTGTGTAGTCTGGTAGGCTAACCGTAATGTTGGCCTATAGACCTTTGTGTAGTCTGGTAAGCTAACCGTAATGTTGGCCTATAGACCTTTGTGAAGTCTGGTAGGCTAACCGTAATGTTGGCCTATAGACCTTTGTGTAGTCTGGTAAGCTAACCGTAATGTTGGCCTATAGACCTTTGTG
>NW_018405300.1:678123-683918 GCF_002113885.1 Mizuhopecten yessoensis
ACCTTTGTGTAGTCTGGTAGGCTAAGCATAATGTTGGCCTATAGACCTTTGTGAAGTCTGGTAGGCTAACCATAATGTGGCCTATAGACCTTTGTGTAGCCTGGTAAGCTTACCGTAATGTTGGCCTATATACCTTTGTGTAGTCTTGTAAGCTAACCGTAATGTTGGCCTATATACCTTTGTGTAGTCTGGTAGGCTAACCGTAATGTTGTCATATAGACCTTTGTGTAGTCTGGTAAGCTAACCGTAATGTTGGCCTATAGACCTTTGTGTAGTCGGGTAGGCTAACCGATATGTTGGCCTATAGACCTTTGTGTAGTCTGGAAGCCTAACCGTAATGTTGGTCTATAGACCTTTGAGTAGTCTGGTAGGCTAACCGCAATGTTGGCCTATATACCTTTGTGTAGTCTGGTAGACTAACCGTAATGTTGGCCTATATACCTTTGTGTAGTCTGGTAGGCTAACCGTATTGTTGGCCTATGGACCTTTGTGTAGTCTGGTAGGCTAACCGTAATGTTGGCCTATGGACCTTTGTGTAGTCTGGTAGGCTAACCGTAATTTTGGCCTATAGACCTTTGTGTAGTCTGGTAGGCTAACCGCAATGTTGGCCTATATACCTATGTGTAGTCTGGTAGACTAACCGTAATGTTGGCCTATAGACCTGTTATGTGTGATTACGTTTATTTCATGAAAATGTACTTATATCAGCAAGTATAAATCCAAAAGCTCCTAACTTCTTTTTTGTAATTTGTTTTTTATTTTCATTTTTATGTGCAACATCATAATTATCAAATTAGCAGATATCATAATTATCATACATCATAAACAATAGCCTCATTACCAACACATCTCACAGACATGCACCATCCTCATCATCATTCTCATCATCTTCATCATCAATTTTTTTTTTATATGTAACAACATCGACCATATTACATACAATGCGTCATCATCATCAACACCCTCCTCCTCCTCCTCCTCATCATCATCATCATTATCATCAACAACATCATCATCAACACCCTCCTCCTCCTCCTCCTCCTCCTCCTCCTCCTCCTCCTCCTCATCATCATCATCATCATCAAAGCAACATCATTAAATATACTTCCTTTCATTTTCGATTCATCATAATGTCATTGAATCGTCATAATCGGACGCGCATCAGTTACAAGTTACAATATATATATATATTACAATGCTTTAGGTACTTACATGGACATGGACACCACAATGACAACATCGAAAACTCTAAGGAAACAGAATGTTAAGAAGCATGATCTCTTTTTGAGTTGTACTTGCTTATCGAATGCAGCAGAGCAATGACTTTTTCCGNGTATAAACCATGGGTTACTTCCGTGACGTACATAGAAGGTATAAACCAGGGGTATAAACCATGGGTTACTTCCGTGAAGTACATAGAAAGTATAAACCATGGGTTACTTCCGTGAAGTACATAGAAAGTATAAACCAGGGGGGTATAAACCATGGGTTACTTCCGTGAACTACATAGAAAATATAAACCATGGGTTACTTCGGTGATGTACATAGAAAGTATAAACCATGGGTTACTTCCGTGACGTACATAGAAGGTATAAACCAGGGGTATACTCCTCCTCCTCCTTCCGTGAAGTACATAGAAAGTATAAACCAGGGGGGTATAAACCATGGGTTACTTCCGTGACGTACATAGAAGGTATAAACCAGGGGAATAAACCATGGGTTACTTCCGTGAACTACATAGAAAGTATAAACCAGGGGTATAAACCATGGGTTACTTCCGTGACGTACATAGAAAGTATAAACCATGGGTTACTTCGGTGATGTACATAGAAAGTATAAACCATGGGTTCCTTCCGTGAACTACATAGAAAATATAAACCATGGGTTACTTCCGTGAAGGACATAGAAAGTATAAACCAGGGGCATAAACCATGGGTTACTTCGGTGATGGACATAGAAAGGATAAACCAGGGGTATAATCCATGGGTTACTTCCGTGAAGGACATAGAAAGTATAAACCAGGGGCATAAACCATGGGTTACTTTCGTGAACTACATAGAAAATATAAACCATGGGTTACCTCCATGAAGTACATAGAAAGTATAAACCATGGGTTACTTCGGTGAAGTACATAGAAAGTATAAACCATGGGTTACCTCCATGAAGTACATAGAAAGTATAAACCATGGATTATTTGGAATTTTCGTCAAAAATTCAATGTGGATTTATCCATTTATTTTACATACCAGAATTAAACAATTTACCACAAGTATAGTATTTCAGACGCCTTCTATTTAAAGGAAAAGGAACTTGTGGTGATCTGAGTGTTGTTGTAACATGTATCATACATTTTATTCTTTTGCACTTTGCCCCCGAATTTGCATCTTTTTACAAGGGTCAAGAGAATTAAAATGATTGATTGGTAACACTTAAATATGAGTTATGGTCTAATCATTCGCTGTATTCGTTATCAGGGCAATCAACCATGGGCTTACCTTTAGTCAGACCCGGTCTTACAAACTTATGTGTACATTCTAAATAAAATTCATGCATTTCGAGTATAAATCCTTAGAGAGTGCTCTTACACTTGTTTTATTTTGATTGATATCGCATGATTTATGTTTAACGTTTCGTCATTTTAAACTATCAATTTGGCTCTCCCTGACAATCATAATAGATGGGAAAAATAGCTACACATAGATTATGTTAGCTGACTAGCTAGGTTATATCCGATATGTTTTGGTAATCAGCCACTGAACAGTTGGTGTTATACCTTACTTGGCTTACAGACTTTGCTATTTGTGTTTTTATAATAATTCCCAGTCACCTTCTTCTAAACGTAATTAAACTGTACCTGTCCGTGCTACCTCTGACATTGTTTACAAGACTGGATAAGTTGAACGGCTGTCTCACAGCTCACACGCATATTATAAACGTGGCCTTATAAATACGTTCATTTCATTTTAACAAAATGAGTCTGCTAAGTATCAGTCTCGAAGTATATTTATATTTTGGCAGTCTTTTAACAATTCCATCTACATTAAAAGTCCGTTTTCCGTCACTGCTTTAGTATAATGCCTACAGGTTTGTATTGTAAAAGTAGACTCAGGTGATAGGTTTGTTATTAAAGGCCTTTGCCTAGATTTTTAAAGAGAGAGAAAAAAAAAGTAACATAATTCGATTCAACAAAATCATTTAACTGTGTTTTGCTTTTTCGGTAAACTTTACTTAGTGTACGGAAAAATACCATGAACATTATGATATATTTATAACTAGAAAGTACACATTGTGTGTAAATCGTTAAAGAATGTTACGATATTGGATCAAATGTTTTAGTATTAAGACAGTTAAATATTGAAGCCATGTAGATCAATAATAATGTATTATTAATGAATGTTAAGCATGTATATGTGCAGATTCAAACATAAATATTGAGTGTTTTCCCTATTATGGAGCGACTCTATGATATTTTCAAGCTGGAATATTTCGAAATATATCCACTCCATCTAAGGGTCTTTTACATGAACACGTGTGTAACTTTACAACAATACTACTATAAGTTTATCCAAATCTTTAAGGAATGCTATGTACAACGAATTTCAAAAATAATATTGTCCGTTCATAAGCTGAATATTATGTAATTTTAATGATTTTGAAGATGAATTTTATTTAATCTTGAAATGCGCACGCTTTAATGAGATACGTACTTAATACATGAAGTCGTATTATGTAATGAAGTTCCCTAGTGTGTTTGAACTAATTAAGCTTTTCAATACAAGAAAGTTGTTAGAAATTGGTAAGTTAGGGAAACTATTAATTCCAAGCATCAGGACTAATACGGTATGATAAGTGTGCATCAATAGCGGTATGTACGCTCTCCTCTGTATGTATAGAATTCGTGTTATTGTACTATCGTTGTATTGTTATAGTTTATGTTGAAGTGTAGAAGGTCACTGTATCTGACAAGTTCACTGGGCTGAAATCAGGAAACAAATGAAGCTGCCCTCTTTCCCCATTTTGATAATGATTTAATTTAATTTCTCTCAAAATCACTAACATATGCCAATTTGTATAATATTTATTATTTTGTCGTCTCCTATGTGTATTGAAATATAAGACAAACTGTACCGTTCAGACCCTATTTTCTTCTCTCCATCCACGAGAAATTGAAATAATTTTGCACAACAAATGTAGCTTCCCCATTTTCCATTCGGTTCTCATTTGATGTAAACCTTACCCTAGCCCGAGTTTCCTTTGGCCCTGACACCAGACTTAGACTTTTTGACATCAGATGTCTGGTCCCACACTAGACATCTATATAGATGTATGTCAACAAGTCTAAGTCTGGTGTAAGGGCCAGAGGAAACTCGGGTTAACCTTACCCCAAACTCAAACACAAAAAAAATTCGCCTCATATTTTAAACAATGTTTATATAAATATTAACTGAAATTAACTTGGAACTGTAGGCGGTCTCATGCAATCGACATGTTTATGATAAAATTGAGAGGTATGTTCTGAAAAAAGTGCTTCATCCCGCAACACGAATCTTTTATCAGCCCGACGGAGAAATCTTTCTGCTACAAAACAACCATTTGACTATTTTCATGTTAAAGTCATACCAGCACCACTATTACTTCACCAATAACTAAACAGATTTATCGTTTAGAAGTTTTGTAAAATATATATAGCATTATCGTATTCTGGTCCAGCTAACTTAAGGCAGGCAGAAGCACGGACAAAATACATGCACACCAATTTTAAAAGGGAATACAATCCTTTCAACAACATCCTGAGGCTCTTTGCTTTCTGAAAGTATAATGAGGAAATGTGAAACCAGACCTAACAAATAGATCTGGCGGAATAATTATAATATTTAAAGAAAAGTATTCCAAAAGCTCCATCCGAGCTCGTCCAGTGGGTAGAGGTACGTTGAAGTAATAACATATCCACTCTATTAGTGGGCTGTGTGTATGTACCCCCTGAAACTTCCAGGTATGCTTCTAATGAAGCATTGTTAGAGATTCATGAAAAAATGAAGAAAAAAAAATACTTATCGGAAATTTTAATGCCAGAACTAATACTTGTGAGGATTATATCGTTCCCGATGAACATTTAATTGAAACATTGAATATACATGACAATGACGACTTACATGAGTATTTATATGATTATGAAGAGTTAACCCGTTTTGGGGTACCGCTTCAAAGAACGAGTCAAGATCTAGCAAGACCAAATACATTTGGTCGTAATCTGCTAGATTGTTGTAAAAGTAATAATTTATACATTGCAAACGGTAGAGTCGGCAATGATAGATTTATTGGTAAGAATACTTGTAAATATGTGAGCTTAGTTGATTATTTGATTGTATCGTCCAATGTTTTTCCTCTCTTTTGTCACTTTGAAGTTTTAGACTTTGATCCTTTGATTTCAGACGTGCACTGTAGACTAAAATTTGCTATTCAATATTCTGAAACAGTATACAAAAACGAGGAACCAGTTCGTCTTACTGAGAGAATCGGCAAATGGGTAAACAAAAAACAAACTGATTTCGTAACTACAGTACATATGGACGAGTGGGGCAAATAACACGATATTAATAAAAATAAATAAAAAATGACACGAGTCTCCAATTGAGATTATATCGCGAGACGATGTAAAGGACTTAGTAAATAACATTGAGATTATATCGCGAGACGATGTAAACGACTTAGTAAATAACATTGAGATTATATCGCGAGACGATGTAAACGACTTAGTAAATAACATTGAGATTATATCGCGAGACGATGTAAAC
>NW_018405300.1:684462-691404 GCF_002113885.1 Mizuhopecten yessoensis
AAAAAAGTATTCACCAAAGAGGACAAACCCTGGTTTACCCGTGAATGTGTTATGAAAAGAAAAGAATTTCATGAATCTATGAGAGATTACAAAAAGAAATTTAAAAAAAGATGAACAATAAAGGTAGAGAGTACAGAAACTGATTAATAGTAACTATAAAAAGTTCCAAGAAAATAATGAAAATGAAATGAGGAAAGCTTCCAAATTTAAACCAAAAGCCTTCTGGGATATTTTGAATAGAATTGATAAGCCTAAAAGGTCGTCGTAAAGTTGATCTGACAATAGACGAACTACATGATTATTTAAAAAAAAACACTTTAATAATGAAACAGAAGAGGAATTCGAAATTCCACTTGTAAATGAATGTTTGTATGATAATATTTTTGGTCATGCTATAAAACATTTGAATAATAACAAAGCTTGTGGTATTGATAATATAGTCAATAAGTACATAAAGAGTACGGTTGACACATTCTTACCTGTATATGTTGATATGTTTAATAAAATATTGGACACTGGTATAATACCGAAAAGTTGGAGGACAGGGCCCGTATTCATGAAACCGTTCTCATGCTTAAGCATGGATTCTGTGCTCAAACTAACTTTATTTTTAACACACTTAAATCGTGTCAAACGATCAAAAAGTAAAATGCAAACATTGAAAACAGTATTTGGCTTTAAGTCTCCTTAATTTTTTTCCAAATCATATACAAAATCAGATTTGTCTATTAACTTATAACCAGACCAAGAAATTAGGATTGAGCACAAAATCCATACTTGAGCACGAGAACGGTTTCATGAATACGAGTCATGGAAAATCAATCCAATCTATAAGAACAAAGGTGATCGCAAAAATTGGATTGTTACAGGGCTATTACATTGGTCTCGTGCTTGGGAAAAGTTTTTTCGTCTATATTAAATTCAAGATTATACAAACTTTCTAATGAAAATTAACTCATAAGTAATGCACAAGCATGTTTCGATTCGGTGTGGCGAATAGGCTTGTGGCAAAAACTATTCAAATGTAACATAACTGGTAAAATATTTAAGTTTTAATTAACATGTATTCTGATACAAAATCTTGTGTGAGAAATGGGAATGAAATGTCAGAAATGTTCACTTCCAATGTCAGACTAAAACAAGGGGAAAATTACTCGTCTTTTTTATTTGAATTATTTTTAATTGATTTAGAAGAGTATTTATTAGAAAAAAATGTCGATTGTTTACAAAAGATTGATGAACTTTGATATGATCATATTGGTATGTACGTACTTTTTTTGTGTTATTTTAGATGCTGACGATACAGAGTTAATGTCAGAGACAGCAGATGGTCTACAATCAATGCTAAATAAATTTCATTCAAGATTATTGTGAGAATTGGAATTTAACGGTAAACAAACAGAAAACAAAAATTGTTATTTTTTCTAAACGAAAGAATACTAACAGATATCGTTTTCTATTATATGATGATGAGCTAGACTTTCAAGATTCTTTTCCATACTTAGGTGTTCTATTTTACTATAACGGAAGGTTTGTAGTGGCAAAAAAGCAATTAGCGGAACAGGCCGGCTATATGCCGTATATTGAGAAAATAAGAAATGTTACGTTACCCATTGATTTACAATTCAAATGGTTCTACTCGCTAGTTGCTCCTATCTTGCTATACTTATCAGAAATATGGGGCTATGAGGATGTTAGTATACTTGAAAAAATACACCTCCAATTCTGTAAACGAATTCTTGGTCTACGTAGAAATACTTGTAATTTTATGGTACAAGTGTATATGGTGAAACGGGCAGATACCCTATTGAGGTTGATGTCAAATTAAGAATGACTAAATTTTGGTATACACTTACCTCGAGTGAAAATAAGTTGTCTAGTCGTATGTACAAATTGATGTACTCATTACATGAAAATGGACAAATCGAGTTTAAATGGTTGAATTATATTAAACATATCCTGGATAGCGTAGGTCTAAGCTATGTTTACATCCATCAAAAAACCTGTCTGCCCGATATTGCTTATTTAAAAGCTGCAATTATACATAAATTACACGATCAGTTTATTCAATCCTGGTTTAATAAAACTGACACCTCATCCAGACGACGATTGTACTCTACATTTAAATATCGCTTTGGTTTAGAAGACTATTTGATACGATTAAACGCAAAAGATAGGAAATTATCCGCAAATTTAGAACTTCAAATATTAAGCTTCGAGTAGAAACGGGAAGATGGGCGGGAATTGAAAGACAGGACAGAATATGCCCACTCTGTAATACTGGTATTGGGGAAGAGTTTCATTACTTATATACTTGTAATAACGATACTTTAGTCAAAATAAGGGAAAAACATATTCCGGCCTACTGTTATATAAGTCCAAACCAACATAAAATGAAACTTTTTGATATGAAATTGTTAAAAAGTGTCAGCTTATTTGTTAAAAAAATAATAAAAGTACTTTAGTGTCTCTATTCTATAAGTTTTGTCTTCTGTTTGCTAGTGACATTTTATATACGTTGAACACTGAATTATTTGTATGTAACTTGCTATGATATAGAATGTTTGCCTGTCATGCACTCAAACTATATTAAATGTATATACATGACCTCTTGTTACACACATTTATGTGTGTCCGAGTGAAATAAAAACCTTGAAATCTTGAAAAAAGACTGACCCGCCACATTTCCTGCGGGGTACCCTACAGCTGTGTTAGTTGGAGGGTCGGTCATAAATGCCCTTTGGCCACGGCATTTTCAGGTAATGGATGGAGGTAATTAGCTGACATGTTAATTTACAGGTAAGATATACAGGTGTGTTAACTAGAATCGATATTATTCGTCGATTGATGGGTTTTTCCTATCAGTTTAAGATACCAGGGCAAGAGTTACAAAGAGAACGTTGTGAAAAAACAGGAGACGACCAGGTGTTCCGGAGGGGTAAACGTCTCCTGCTTTATCGACTACCCCCGCCACGTAAATAAAGGCCAAATCCAAGAAATGGCACGTCCTCATAGAATTTGGATAGTGACAACAGAGCAACAACGTACATCATTCATATCACACCAAAAAATGCCGATCATAAGCTTGTCCATTGTCTGCATCAACCTATATCGGCTGTCAACAGTCCACATCTATAACGGACATCTTGAGTTTCGGAGCAGGCTCTTTATTTCGTTAACTGATAAATCCCCAGCGGAAATCTAAACAACGGAGGTTGGGGGCCAAAGCTGTTATTGTTAATATTTTTTTTTATTATACCTCGTGCCAACTGAAGGAATAAAATGTTCCCATTTGAGAGGTTTTTCTTTAAGAAAGGTGAACGGCGTATAAAGTTATCAATAAAAGGTTGGAGCGTATTTTGTGAGGAAAACCCGACTAATGCAAAGAAACAAAGATAAATAAACTGAAGAATGATTGAATTCCTGGTTGATAACATTTTTGTCGATTTTGGTGGCAAGATTTTCCTGCCGACTTCGCCACTTCCACGGGAATAACTTCTGCCCCTCTACTGGCCGACTAATATTTGTTTTCAATTTATTGAAAATCTTATCTGGACTTAAAGCTAAAACCCTGCCAGGTTTTTCAATATCACTTTCAGATATATTGACGAAATGCTGCCTTTAAATTACAAGAAACGTATTGACCACTTCCATTGTATATATTCTACTGAACTTCAGTTCGAGGACACTTCAAGCTCTTCTGCATCAATCGGTTATATTGATCTTTACTTAAAACATGAATGGCTCAGTACCAAGATGTACAATAAGCGCGACGATTTCGATTATCCGATTGAGACGTTTCCTTTTCTTAAAAGTCCTATATCTGCGATGTTTAAATGTCACAGTTGATTCGGTATTCCATTGCCTACTCAGCGTATCCTGATTCCCGTATTTATATCGATGTAATTATGTCGAACAAAGAATAAAGCTTTATTGTGAACTAAATGAAAACATGCCTCTTAATTTGAATTTACTTCTATTTGGGGATACATCTCTTTCCGAGGCAGACATCATCTGTCGCTGTGTTAAGATCTAATATATAATTAATACTACATGAACTAAATTGGTTCAATAAGTACACTGTCCGTCATCCATTAACAATGGTGAGGGTGTACTATAATTGTGGACTCTTACACACACACACACACACACAACACACACACACACACACACACACACACCTCTCTCTCTCTGTGTGTGTTTTTACTTTCGGTTTTATAACTTGTGCCTAATCCATTTGCATGACAATAAAATATGTTTGAAACAAAACATTTCCGTGATAAATGTCAACTGCGCATGCCGACTGACAAATGTTTCGTTTTTACTGCCCCGGTTCTGACTTCGGGGATGTGGCATTATTTGAATGTGACCGAGATTGCCATGGTAAGTGTCGTCGATGGAACAGAATTACGCTTGTCTTATCATCGCGCTTATTCCAGGGTCTCAATATATATATATATATCTTTTTTATATTTGCCATAGATGTGTCGATTTTGAGCTCAATTTCCAGTTTCGTCGACACTTCGGTACCCCTACATTTTTTTATTAGCAGCAGCAGCAACACAATAAGCTAAAAGCAAATATCTACATGTTACCAATCATTTATTAACAACAATTGCATTGGTCAATTATATCTAAAATAATCTGCATCAAGATGATTTTCAATTAAATCCTGAATTTTCCGGTATTCCCCTCGTCAGCACAGACATGTTCACTGTCAGCACCGACATGTTCAGTCCAACGTATGGCGATCGAATGTGCACAAGAGTTCTTTCTGTAAATAGTTCCACTTACTGTTGTATATAATGTATGTAATATAGGCATGTGATGGGCCATTCAGTTACAGTCAGTGCGGTGGAAACGAATTTTCGAGAAAGGATGGAACGGACGTGACGAACTGTTGAATAGCTGAAAGTATGGAATAGTGCCAGGATATCACTGCGCTGGCTGTGCTGGATGGTTCCATTTTCATGACAAATTTTAAAATCTACTATAATTTGCACATAAAAATAAGAATGAATGTGTGCATTATATGTTGAAAGTAATAATCTCTCTCTCTCTCTCTCTCTCTCTCTCTCTCTCTCTCTCTCTCTCTCAATAATAGATAAATGTTGTGATTTAAACTATGAAATAATACAATTATTTATCTTATAAGGAATGGGCGTTAATAATGTTCATGTAACATGTGCCCAATCCTTTTGCATTTTTTGGCAATAAAATATGTTTAAACTCAACTATACTATCCCTATAGGAAACGATCTACAGACAATTTACAGTTCAAGACTTACCCACACAGTAAGTAGAACTCTCTGATTTTAATATACTACATTAAATAATAATCCACCACATTGACATATCTCACCGTCGAGTTTAAACAAGCTTACATATGTACTGTCACTATTTACTGCACGGATATAGTTTCCGTTTCCATGTTTATAATTTAACAAACGCTATATCACCAGGTTAACTGTTCCCAAATCAAACCGATTTTGCATGACCGTTTATAAATAATTCTGTTTTCGTTTCACAAAGACATAAATTATCAGAATTATTCACAAGCTCACGGACTTTTAAGTATATACTTCCTTAAAGATAACGAGGGGAAACCTTTTAATCAAAATAAACCGGACCTTATCGACGTTATGTAAGGAATCGATAATCTCTTCACAAGTACAACTTATAAAGCAAGAAAACTTCATTCATACGTAAAATGACTAAACTATGGTAATCTGGAAATGTAAACAAAGAACAAGAAATGAGTGTAATTTCTACAAATAGTCATAAAAATATGAAGATAGGAAGCACCTATTTAAAAATCTTGTTTGTAGATGTAAAACGCCAAAGTAAACATTTTACGGGAACATACGACCGTTTCGTCTATTTATAAGTAAAAAGTGTCAAAAAATGTTCAAAGGTCAAAAGAATGAAACATATATCTAAAAAGGTGAAAGTAGTAATAGAAGAAAGTACCGTATGTCGGTGAAGGCTTGTTTCTATCTGTATATGTTAGTGCCAGCCGTTATACATGTAAGTTTTGACATACTTACCAAATTGACTATAAACCATAGTTTAGTGTACTACCACGATTATTTAAAAACAAATAACAAATGCATTATTTTATCATTTTCGTATTCTCGAACCTCAACATTCCGTATTCATACAACAACTCAGCTGTATACAATGATGTATGTTTGCAAACCTGTTTTGTTCACTGAGGTCGTATACGTCATCCAAACAAGATACGTTGTACTGATTCAAACAGCGCATACACATTGGAAATAGGACAATGAATCGGTTAACTGTAACTATTAAAACAGATACTTTCCTTGAAGCTAAGAGACTTAAATTACCAGCAAATCAATCTTCATACATTAAACGAATCATTTTACTGTAGTTTTCGTGGCAAATGCAATTCTCAATTTAAGGATAATCGAAAAAAATCTCCACTCTACTTAAAATACGGACCATTCTAAATTATTCTATTTTACTTTCTAAATTAAAACACGCTTATATATATATATATATAGTTGACATAATTATGATTGTTCGGTATATCTAACCGATTCCCCACCGAGTGTTGGTATTATCATGTTTTTATCGTTAGCTACTGGACTGTCCACTTCACAGCAGTCTAAGAGATGAGATGTTTATATAAGAATTAACTGGAATATTTTTTTTTTATGTTATGGAGATATAACTCATACAAGAGGCCCATGGGCCTTAACGGTCACCTGATATATTTATACAGAGAGTTGATTTTGTTTTTAACTCGAACAGAAATATTATTCAGTGACAAAACCCCCCAATAAAACCACCTTATTCAATATCTAGCATACAGATTTAAGACTAAAAAGTATTTGAAACTAGCACCTCTGATTCTAAACAAGGAAAATGAAGAAATTTTAGCACACTGACTCCTTTGGGCCCCACCCTACAGCCCTT
>NW_018405300.1:691422-719920 GCF_002113885.1 Mizuhopecten yessoensis
CCCCCCCCCCTCCTTCCTCAGGGGGTAAACGTGAGACCCTAGGGTCATAAATCTTAAGACCCTTCCATCTATGAAGAGTGTTTGATTCTACCATATCTGGGTCTTAAGAAGAAGATTTTTAAAATTTCAGTCAATTTGACCCTTTTTGGCCCCACCCATCAGCCCCGGGGGGTCAGTCAGGGCTCATATGTGCATACCATCAAACTGCTATCGTATACTGATAATGCTTACCCATATTGAATTATTTCCAATGAAAATTAAACAAATGTTGGCCCAAAATGTGAATTCCCTATATAAACTATAGTAAATTTTACCCCCTCCCCAGGGGTACACGTGAGACCCCAGGGTAATAAAATTCACAATTTTGGTAAAGCACCTTAAGACCCTTCCATCTATGAAGAGTGTTTGATTCTACCACATCTGGGTCTTGAGAAGAAGATTTTTGAAATTTTAGTCAATTTGACCCTTTTTGGCCCCGCCTCTCAGGTCCCTGGGGGCCGGGATCAAACCGGCATTTATTTTGTTGACCTTTGGCCATGGAAGGTTTCTGCAAAATTTCATTGAAATTGGTTTAGGGGTTTTGGAGAAGAAGTCGAAAATGTAAATTGTTTACTGACGCACGACGGACGACGGACGTCGACGGACAAAAGGCGATCGCAATAGGTCACTTGAGACTTTGTCTCAGGTGACCTAAAAAACCGGAACGTGCTCTAAATAAACAGCGAAGCGGTTAATGATGAGAGTACACTCCGGTTTTTTGTGTTATAGCTCCAAAACATAAAAACTATATTCAAGTTAATCCTTATAAGTTGGTCTTCTTTACACAATCCCTATGGACATCCACTTTTTATTGATGGACTCTTTTCTCTTAAAAATTATTGCGCTGCAGTATCAGACAATCAAAAGCGACGTTACAAACGGCGACCTCGTTTTTTTTCCGTTATGGGCTGATAACATAATTTTTTAAGCCAATGTAAATGCTTGTTACAAGCAAGATTAAATTATTAGGGTATATCGTTATTATATAGGCCATATATGTATGTGTTGGCCTATATAATAACGATATACCCTAATAATTTAATCTCGCTTGTAACATGTGTTGGTATGGGAATGCTACTTTGATAATACAGTGTAGATGAAAACGAGTAGATGTTTGAAACTGAACAGACTTTAGTTCGTTCAAGTAAAATATTTTAAACATAATCTTAAATGAACAGGTGCATTTTCCCTAGTATATCTTTGCAATCTCTGTCTATCCTATCACCTGACTGTTCTGTCCCAAAATTAATCATGTGTATTGTTTCTGCCAGGTATATTTATAACTTTATCCAGAGGGATTATTCAAGAGAGAAGGATTATCCCGATTGTGCGGTATGACCTATTGTACTAAGGAAGTGCCCAGAGTGTGTAGACAGGTTTTTGCCAGCCAGTCATATAGACAGTACTTATAATATTGTATGATAAGATAATATATTGGGTACATTTGTCAGTATTTCAAAGCATTCCCTTCCTGTTTCTCATTTCCTTATATCCGAACGGCTGTGTTTGGCATCGGCGAATATAAGTGTATTGTCGCTGTCACATTGGTGTACGGTTATTGCGAAGGTGCTTTTCATAAGAGTCCAATCCCCTTGTCGAAAAAATATTAACTTTAAATCTAACAGGAACCAAGTTCCGTTAAAGAAAAGTGGCCATGATAATCAGTCTGTATGTGTTCCGTTTCAGAAAACACCGAACTGTGATCGGATCATATTTCCGATTAAAACGTAAATAACACAATAGACATAGAATTAGTTCCGTTTAAGAAATATATTATAACCACACTCGAGGAAGTAAAGTTAAAAAAATACCAAGAGGTCTAAAGAACCTGTATCGCTCACCTGGAGAATTGAGCATTCAGGGGAAGATTTTCTCATTAAATATAACACTGCAACTATTTCCAAATATTGCCTCTGTCTCTCGACAACACATGTTCCTCATTGGGCCCCTTCTTCCTGACGCCATGAAGCAGGGTGGATTTCAAACATTAACCTCAATGTCCATTTCTGGGCCCCTCCCTCTGCCTCAAGACGTCACACCCTCCGTTTATACAAAATCGAGTCTCATTAGCCCAAATATGCTCAACGCAGAATTTGTATAAAATCCCCCTAATGATATTGAAGGAGAAGGAATTTAAACATTTTTATACGCCCGTCGAAGACGGGGACGTATTATGTTATCACGTGAGCGGGCAGGCGGGCGGGCGGGGGGGGTAATTACCATGAAACCTCGGACAAGTTCGATAACCGTCATTATCCGACCATAATATGTGGAGTTATGCCCCTTTGTGGACTTGCCAAAACAGTGTCTGCTCGATATCTCGAGTAATTATTAACGGATTAACTTCAAACTTCACAACAAGGTTAATTACCATGAAAGCTCAAATATGTTTGATAACCGCCATTATCCGACCATAATTTGTGGAGTTATGCCCCTTGGTTTCATTAATGCGATGCATGCGTTCCATGATGTTGTATTGCACTCATTGATCTACCAGTTATGTTGAATGATTTCTCTTTTAATATCAATTACTCACAAATACTTCATATATTTAAATCATACAAACAACTGCTCATTCAATGTGTGACGGGCGTATTATATACCGCTCGCAGTAACCTTGTTTACTGTGTTCCACCTATTTTGCCTCCGCCCCTCCACACTCACTTTATATACAAATTTGAGTCACATCTGCTCAAGGATGCTCTAAAACAAAGTTTGATTAAAATCCCTCAAATCAAACTAAATGAGAAGGATTTTAACATTTTCCTCAAGTTCCCCTTATTAGGCCCCACAAAAGGGGGCCACGCCCTCCGTTTACACAAAATTGAGTCCCCTTTGCCTAAGGACTCTCCAGGCAAAATGTAGTCGAAATCCTCTGAGCTGTTCAGGACTAGTAGTGTTTTAAAGGAAAAGTTGACGAACGGATGCCGCACCACAGCATAATGTCACTGGTCTTTTGGACCAGGTGAGCCAAAAACCTGAAAAAGAAAACAATCGAAAATAAATCCCATTCTTGATTACTCAGATTCTAATACATATAATCCTATCTAAATGAAGTTAATGTATCGAACCCACAACCTCTGGGATACAAATGAATATTCCATTGGCCTAAGCTCTATTCTGGAAATTGTTTTATACGGTTTCCTTAAACGGAACTGGAATTCAGAGCCCAATTGCGTATTGTAAGAGTATATACAATATAATTTTGTAAATCTGTCCCTTTCTATCTTGTAAAACAAAAATTCTAGAATGGCACCTAGTTATAACATTACAGGAATTGGACCTGTAAAGTTTCAGAACGATACAGATCGGTATATTATAAACTCAAAGAGAATCCTAACGATATTTTTATATATTTACATTCGCTCCCATTGAAGCTGTGTAAACCGTGACTGCGTATACATTACCGTATACGCAGTGAGATTCCTTGGAGACCATTGTTTCCTATTGATGACGTAATTTACATTGTGACGTCATAATGGTAACGTTGGAGATCAATCGCTGCTCGCAGGCTGTAGGCTGTTCATTTGATTGGATTTACGCACGTTACGGAGGCTTTGTACCATTATAAAAGCAAACGTATTGGAGTTAGCTTTATTCTGAGTGTACCATCATAGTACGAAAATATGTAAATATAATAATTGGTCTTCATTTTGACTGCGTATACGCGCTCCATAAAGAATATGTTCGTTGCCAACTGCGTTCATACTACCGTATACGCAGTCAAAATGAAGGTCAATCCTTAAATGAAACAACTATATTTTTGTTGTAAGGGCCATTAGGCAAAATATATTTCTGGCCAAAGCCACAAAGGTAGAAAGTCGAAGTTGATGGGGGTGTCCGGGAGGTCTCCTTTAAGTTACATGTAACTTGTGACCTGACAGTGTAATCCGACCTAACGTCGTTCATGTTCGACTTAAAAAGAATATCTCAATCGCACATTATTTTGTTTCATTTTCAGATGAAATATGAACATAAAATATACAAAGTGCATAGAAATAGATATATGTGTTTTGCATTGAAAGGAAGAGTGGTAAAGAATACCTATAACATTAGCTATATTAATAATACTGCATTAGTTCACCTTTCAAACACAAGGTGGTAGACTGCTTGTGGATGTCCACGGCCAGAGGTTTGCCGTACCCTTGATGCACCATTGCTGTAGTTGTCTCTTTTGGGTAGATGCTTATATAAACACGGCACTCATTATTGATTTCAAAATTAAACGATACTGCTCTTACTTTTGAAATGTATATACTAAGCACATCATTTCTGTTTCAACACTAGTTTAGAGCAATTTCGATTTGCACCTGTTTGGCCCTTAGCATCGCCGATGAGTTTTAGAAGGAGGAAACAGCCATCTGACATACTGTATGTTTATCAAACTTTATAGGTGTAATCACATGTGTGTGTCTACGTTCTGTTGGACATTTTTTAAAAATCGAACAAGGATATTGTTCCCCGTTTTTTTCTGAAGCAGAACTAGTACCTAGGATCCACTACCTATTCCCCTGGCTTCTTGGACACATAGGGGCCGCGGTGGCCAAGTGGTTAAGGCGTATGTCATTCTGCTACCACTAGCCCTCCACCACTGGGTCGCGGGTTCAAGACCCACGGGGGCAGTCACCAGGTACTGGCCGTAGGTCGGTGTTTTTTTCCGGGAACTCCGGCTTTCCTCCACCACCAAAACCTGGCACGTCCTAAGCGACTATAGCTGTTTATATGACGTAAAACACAAACAAACCAAACATCATAGGACACACCTTATCGGTGTTCAGTGAGGCAAGCTATGACAGCAGAAATTGCACACGGTACCGGCTGTCGTGTCGAAATTTGCTTCTAGCCGTTCTATTTATTTTGACTTTGACTGAAGTGTCCACATCTCAACATCAAGAAATTGTTACACGTTAGTCTGCGTGAAAGTACACGTCCGACCGTCTATCTATCTATCCACGCTTACATATAGAGGATTATCTATAAGAAAACCTCCTTTGTATCATTCCTGCTCCTTAAATAATAAATTGCAATTTAGGACAGATTCTATAGAAATTCTTCTCCTTGCGCCTTACAATACATAATCTACGGCCGTTTTCATAGAAACGTTATCCCTACACCTCATACACGATCCAGTCTAGGACCGATTTCATAGAAAACATTACCCCTACTCCTCATACATGATCCAGTTTAGGACCGATTTCATAGAAAACATTATCTCTACTCCTCATACACGATTCAGTTTAGGACCTATTTCATAGAAAACATTATCCCTACTCCTCATACACGCTTCAGTTTAGGACCTATTTCATAGAAACATTATCCCTACTCCTCATACACGATTCAGTTTAGGACCAATTTCATAGAAAACATTATCTCTACTCCTCATACACGATTCAGTTTAGGACCTATTTCATAGAAAACATTATCCCAACTCTTCATACACGATTCGGTTTAGGACCTATTTCATAGAAAACATTATCTCTACTCCTCATACACGATTCAGTCTAGGACCTATTTCATAGAAAACATTATCTCTACTCCCCATACACGATTCAGTTTAGGACCTATTTCATAGAAAACATTATCTCTACTCCTCATACACGATTCAGTTAAGGACCTATTTCATAGAAAACATTATCTCTACTCCTCATACACGATTCAGTTTAGTACCTATTTCATAGAAAACATTATCCCTACTCCTCATACACGATTCAGTCTAGGTCCGATTTCATAGAAAACATTATCTCTACTCCTCATACACGATTCAGTCTAGGACCGATTTCATAGAAAACATTATCTCTACTCCTCATACACGATGCAGTTTAGGACCTATTTCATAGAAAACATTATCCCTACACCTCATACACGATCAAGTCTAGGACTGATTTCATAGGAAACATTATCCCTACTCCTCATACACGATCAAGTCTAGGACCGATTTCATAGGAAACATTATCCCTCCTCCTCATACACGATCCAGTTTAGGACCGACTTCATAGGAAACATTATCCCTACTCCTCATACACGATCAAGTCTAGGACCGATTTCATAGGAAACATTATCCCTACTCCTCGTACACGATCAAGTCTAGGACCGATTTCATAGGAAACATTATCCCTACTCCTCGTACACGATCAAGTCTAGGACCGATTTCATAGGAAACATTATCCCTCCTCCTCATACACGATCCAGTTTAGGACCGACTTCATAGGAAACATTATCCCTACTCCTCATACACGAATCAGTTTAGGACCTATTTCATAGAAAACATTATCCCTACACCTCATACACGATCAAGTCTAGGACTGATTTCATAGGAAACATTATCCCTACTCCTCGTACACGATCAAGTCTAGGACCGATTTCATAGGAAACATTATCCCTACTCCTCGTACACGATCAAGTCTAGGACCGATTTCATAGAAAACATTATCCCTGCTCCTCATACACGATTCAGTCTAGGACCGAGTTCATAGAAAACATTATCCCTACTCCTCATACACGAATCAGTTTAGGACCTATTTCGTAGAAAACATTATCCCTACTCCTCATACACGATCATTATCCCTACTCCTCATACACGATTCAGTCTAGGACCTATTTCATAGAAAACATTATCTCTACTCATCATACACGATTCAGTTTAGGACCTATTTCATAAAAAACATTATCTCTACTCCTCATACACGATGCAGTTTAGGACCTATTTCATAGAAAACATTATCCTAACTCCTCATACACGATTGAGTTTAGGACCTATTTCATAGAAAACATTATCCCTACACCTCATACACGATCAAGTCTAGGACTGATTTCATAGGAAACATTATCCCTACTCCTCATACACGATCCAGTCTAGGACCGATTTCATAGAAAACATTATCTCTACTCCTCATACACGATCCAGTTTAGGACCGATTTCATAGGAAACATTATCCCTACTCCTCATACACGATCCAGTTTAGGACCGATTTCATAGAAAACATTACAATGTATCTCTACTCCTCATACACGATCCAGTCTAGAACCGATTTCATAGAAAACATTATCCCTACACCTTATACACGATCCAGAACAGCAGACATTATCCCTGCTCTTCACAAAACCCAATATATGACACTATTTGGCGGTTGTCTAGACTATTCAGTAATTTTATCACGTTCTGTGTCATTGTCAGCTTTCGAATAACCGTATTTTCCGCGTAAAAGCATGACCGAGGGATCAATTTTTGAAAACATCAGCTGAACTTCGCCGTTAAAGAATTTTGCTGATCGGGTATCGTTGAAAGTTTGCAAAAAGCAGCAAATATATTAGGAATCAACAACCACTTCCTTCCGTTTAAACAAGATGTCCATTGATCCTTTATTGTCCGTCTGTTTCTTGTTCTATCTGAACAGGGCAAGAAGCAAATATGTATCCGCTAACTCGACACTACGGTGGCCAGATTAAACCAATGAATAACTGCCTTTTTTAACAGTACATAACAGTAACTTTCTTGACACGCACCTTCCAATAAAATTGGCCATTTTACAGCATGCATCACTTAAGATAAAGGGGACTATGGATGCCAAGTTTCAAGATTTCCGAAGTCGTTTCCGAGAAAAAGCGGCGAAAAACTTTCATCCAGGATCCCTACAAAATCCAAGATAATTTCGCCCGAATACTAGTGATATGTCATTTTGATGGCCATCAACCCTTAATTTCAACTGTAGTATCTGCAAAACAGCCGAAACAAATTCATTAAAAACCACATAAACGAAAAAGAAAGTATTTGGCCATGTTGTTTTTCAAAATATCTCAAATTTAAAGCAGGCCAAACTAAGAACTTATAGGATCATGTAAACCCTGTTTCGTCATAACCGCTGTATTTAAAAGCTTGACATAAAAAGAATACATGATGGCTACCCGGCGGCCATGTTGCTTTTGTGGTCCATCTCGCACACCAAGTCTCAGCATGATTCTTTAAACATTTATCTATCTTTTTAACATTATGTCACATCTTATTCAATTATAGACATTTTGTGCCAAAAGAAGATGACATCCAAATTGGACCCGACTTACATGTATTTTTCAGTTTTGTTTTCGATATATTTGTGCAGCAGTAAATTGTATTTGTATAATTTTATATGCCGTAACTAATCACTAGAGTCAGTAGGTACCATTACAAAATAAGAACGGGTGTTGTACTGGACAAGACACCCAGAACCACGCAAACCATCGCTACCCTGAGGCTTATGTTGGCACTATCCCAACAGCAGACCATAACTTCCCGGGATCCTAGCTTTTTTTGTTTTCCCGTCAGCAGACCGCCGCTTCCATGGATCATTATAATTACTTGGTATCCTACCGCCAGCTGACCTCCATATTTCTGGGGCCTATCTTGGTACCCTGCCGTCAGCAGACCACCGCTTCAATCGGGCATATTGGTACCCTTCCTCAAGCAAATCTTTATAATACTGAAACCCTCGATTCCGAGTATAAGTCCGCTTTCTAGGGGCCTAGCTTGGTACCATATNGTGTTTGTGTAAAAGTTTGGTGTTAAAATACTGTGGAGATATCAATCTAACAATTTCTGTGTCAAATTTTTATATTGTGCATTTATTTTTTGGTGCAGGGTGCTGTGTGAAAAGGCCTGTGTTTACCTCTACCCCTGACCCGGAAGTTTATTTTTGACATTGGTGACACATGCAGACGATTATCTCAAGAAAAAAGCCAACATGCTATGTTGAAATTTTGATATTTTACTCCCAAGATGTTGCTCTTGACCAGGTTAGATGGAAAGTTGGCTATCGGATATTTGGAATTTGTTATGAAATTAAATGTTACAATGAAACATATAGTAAAATTAATTGTGGTCTTAGTCCACCAGTTGGCTTCATCAACGTCCCGAGACTTCTCATTTAATTGCTCCATCGTGCATTCGGTCTATTGGCTTACGGCGTGCGATTTACAATTCAAAACACATGTTGTTTTACGGGCATTTTTATCCAGGGACCGATCAATTTCTGTACTCGCCATGTTGCTCGGGTTTGTTATGAATTCTGGCTGATTTTAGGTTAAGACATGATCATTTGTGTGAGAACGCGAGACATATAACAACGATCTTATTGCGTCACAGTAGCCTCGGAGCAGACGATTGTCACATCAGTCTGGACTCCATCGCTGCTAGCCTAAATATGTAAGTTCTGTTACTATGGAAACTTTCATAAACGGACTCTATACCGATGTACTTCTCTGACGTGTGGCATTATTATCGCGATACCCATTCAGCATTTCTTTGTATTTCATTTTAGGATTTTGTTTATTTTACTGATATATTGATAGCAATATATAATTTATCATAGTGCAGGAACGCCTACTGTACATTATACGGAATAGTCGTTCATCTAAGTATAGTTAATAATTACTTTTTAATATCATCTGATTAGCATAACCTTGTTTTGATGACTGTGACGCCACTATCACCTTGACGTCTTCACCGCAATGTAGGACAATGTCTTTTACTATCAAATGTCTTTGTAAGGAATGCATGGCATTGGTACAGCTCTGCTATTGACATGAATACAATGAGGTACGCTAGTATTATCAAAATGTGTGTTACAGCATTCATACCAACAACTGCAACAACGAAAATAGCAGCCCTAAAACGTAGCGTACTGTAGAAATATTGATCACATGATGTCCACGAATTCAATTTTAATGGGAGAAATCGTAATCTTCCGTTTACAGATGTTAGTCTATCTACGACCTGGCCTCTCTATCACTGTAATTTATAGGAATGCCGCTCTCAGGTTTCAGAGCACTACTGGTCACTGTAGTGGTGTTGTCTGGGAATCAGAGGACTTCTGGTCACTGTAGTGGTGTTGTCTGGGAATCGGAGGACTACTGGTCACTGAAGTGGTGTTGTCTGGGAATCAGAAGACAACTAGTCACTGTAGTGGTGTTGTCTGGGAATCAGAAGACTACTGGTCACTGTACTGGTGTTGTCTGGGAATCAGAGGACTACTTGTCATTGTAGTGGTGTTGTCTGGGAATCAGAGGACTTCTGGTCACTGTAGTGGTGTTGTCTGGGAATAAGAGGACTACTGGTCACTGTAGTGTTGTTGTCTGTGAATCAGAGGACTGCTGGTCACTGTAGTGGTGTTGTTTGTGAATCAGAGGACTACTGGTCACTGTTGTGGTGTTGTCTGTGAATCAGAAGACTACTGGTCACTGTTGTGGTGTTGTCTGGGAATCAGAGGACTACTGGTCACTGGGGTGGTGTTGTCTTGGAATAAGAGGACTACTCGTCACTGTAGTGGTGTTGTCTGTGAATCAGAGGTCTACTGGTCACTGTAGTGGTGTTGTCTGTGAATCAGAGGACGACTGGTAACTGTAGTGGTGTTGTCCGGGAATCAGAGGACTACTGGTCACTGAAGTGGTGTTGTCTAGGAATCAGAGTTCTACTGGTCACTGTAGTGGTGTTGTCTGTGAATCAGAAGAATACTGGTCACTGTAGTGGTGTTGTCTGTGAATTAGAGGACTACTGGTCACTGTAGTGGTGTCGACTGTGAATCAGAGGACTACTGGTCACTGTAGTGTTGTTGTTTGGGAATCAGAGGACTACTGGTCACTGGGGTGGTGTTGTCTTGGAATAAGAGGACTACTCGTCACTGTAGTGGTGTTGTCTGTGAATAAGAGGACGACTGGTAACTGTAGTGGTGTTGTCCGGGAATCAGAGGACTACTGGTCACTGTAGTGTTGTTGTTTGGGAATCAGAGGACTACTGGTCACTGGGGTGGTGTTGTCTTGGAATAAGAGGACTACTCGTCACTGTAGTGGTGTTGTCTGTGAATCAGAAGTATACTGGTCACTGTAGTGGTGTTGTCTGTGAATCAGAGGTCTACTGGTCACTGTAGTGGTGTTGTCTGTGAATTAGAGGACTACTGGTCACTGTAGTGGTGTCGACTGTGAATCAGAGGACTACTGGTCACTGTTGTGGTGTTGTCTGTGAATCAGAAGACTACTGGTCACTGTGTGGTGTTGTCTTGGAATAAGAGGACTACTCGTCACTGTAGTGGTGTTGTCTGTGAATCAGAGGTCTACTGGTCACTGTAGTGGTGTTGTCTTAGAATAAGAGGACTACTGGTCACTGTAGTGTTGTTGTTTGGGAATCAGAGGACTACTGGTCACTGGGGTGGTGTTGTCTTGGAATAAGAGGACTACTCGTCACTGTAGTGGTGTTGTCTGTGAATCAGAAGACTACTGGTCACTGTAGTGGTGTTGTCTTGGAATAAGAGGACTACTGGTCACTGTAGTGGTGTTGTCTGGGAATCAGAAGACTACTGGTCACTGTAGTGGTGTTGTCTGGGAATCAGAGGACTACTGGTCACTGAAGTGGTGTTGTCTAGGAATCAGAGTTCTACTGGTCACTGTAGTGGTGTTGTCTGGGAATCAGAAGACTACTGGTCACTGTAGTGGTGTTGTCTGGGAATCAGGGGTCTACTGGTCACTGAAGTGGTGTTGTCTGTGAATCAGAGTTCTACTGGTCACTGTAGTGGTGTTGTCTGGGAATCAGAAGACTACTGATCACTGTAGTGGTGTCGTCTGTGAATCAGAGTTCTACTGGTCACTGTAGTGGTGTTGTCTGGGAATCAGGGGTCTACTGGTCACTGAAGTGGTGTTGTCTGTGAATCAGAAGACTACTGGTCACTGTAGTGGTGTTGTCTGGGAATCAGAAGACTACTGGTCACTGTAGTGGTGTCGTCTGTGAATCAGAGGACTACTGGTCACTGTAGTGGTGCTGTCTGTGAATCAGAGGACTACTGGTCACTGTAGTTGTGTTGTCTGTGAATCAGAGGACTACTGGTCACTGTTGTGGTGTTGTCTGTGAATCAGAGAACTACTGGTCACTGTTGTGGTGTTGTCTGTGAATCAGATGACTACTGGTCACTGTAGTGGGGTTGTCTGTGAATCAGAGGACTACTGGTCACTGTAGTGGTGCTGTCTGTGAATCAGAGGACTACTGATCACTGTAGTGGTGTCGTCTGTGAATCAGAGGACTACTGGTCACTGTAGTGGTGCTGTCTGTGAATCAGAGGACTACTGGTCACTGTAGTGGTGCTGTCTGTGAATCAGAGGACTACTGATCACTGTAGTGGTGTCGTCTGTGAATCAGAGGTCTACTGGTCACTGTAGTGGTGTTGTCTGCGAATCAGAGGACTACTGGACACTGCAGTGGTGTTGTCTGTGAATCCGAGGACTACTGGTCACTGTAGTGGTGTTGTCTGTGAATCAGAAGTATACTGGTCACTGTAGTGGTGTTGTCTGTGAATCAGAGCACTACTGGTCACTGTAGTGGTGTTGTCTGCGAATCAGAGGACTACTGGACACTGCAGTGGTGTTGTCTGTGAATCCGAGGACTACTGGTCACTGTAGTAGTCACTGTAGTGGTGTCGTCTGTGAATCAGAGGACTACTGGTCACTGTAGTTGTGTTGTCTGGGAATCAGAGGACTACTGGTCACTGAAGTGGTGTTGACTGTGAATCAGAGTTCTACTGGTCACTGTAGTGGTGTTGTCTGGGAATAAGAGGACTACTGGTCATTGTAGTGGTGTTGTCTAGGAATCAGAGGACTACTGGTCTACTGGTCACTGTAGTGGTGTTGTCTGGGAATCAGAGAACTACTAGTCACTGTAGTGGTGTTGTCTGTGAATTAGAGGACTACTGGTCACTGTAGTGGTGTTGTCTGGGAATCAGAATACTAATGGTCACTGTAGTGGTGTTGTCTGGGAATCAGAGAACTACTAGTCACTATAGTGGTGTTGTCTGTGAATCAGAGGACTACTGGTCACTGTTGTGGTGTTGTCTGGGAATCAGAAGTCTACTGATCACTGTAGTGGTGTCGTCTGTGAATCAGAGGACTACTGGTCACTGTAGTTGTGTTGTCTGGGAATCAGAGGACTACTGGTCACTGGAGTGGTGTTGTCTGGGAATCAGAGGACTACTGGTCACTGGAGTGGTGTTGTCTGGGAATCAGAGGACTACTGGTCACGGTAGTGGTGTTGTCTGTGAATCAGATGACTACTGGTCACTGTAGTGGGGTTGTCTGTGAATCAGAGGACTACTGGTCACTGTTGTGGTGTTGTCTGGGAATCAGAAGTCTACTGATCACTGTAGTGGTGTCGTCTGTGAATCAGAGGACTACTGGTCACTGTAGTGGTGCTGTCTGTGAATCAGAGGTCTACTGGTCACTGTAGTGGTGTTGTCTGCGAATCAGAGGACTACTGGACACTGTAGTGGTGTTGTCTGTGAATCCGAGGACTACTGGTCACTGTAGTGGTGTTGTCTGTGAATCAGAGGACTACTGGTCACTGTAGTGGTGTTGTCTGTGAATCAGAGGACTACTGGTCACTGTAGTGGTGTTGTCTGTGAATCAGAGGACTACTGGTCACTGTAGTGGTGTTGTCTGTGAATCAGAGGACTACTGGTCACTGTAGTGGTGTTGTCTGTGAATCAGAGGACTACTGGTCACTGTAGTGGTGTTGTCTGTGAATCAGAGGACTACTGGTCACTGTAGTGGTGTTGTCTGTGAATCAGAGGACTACTGGTCACTGTAGTGGTGTTGTCTGTGAATCAGAGGACTACTGGTCACTGTAGTGGTGTTGTCTGTGAATCAGAGGACTACTGGTCACTGTAGTGGTGTTGTCTGTGAATCAGAGGACTACTGGTCACTGTAGTGGTGTTGTCTGTGAATCAGAGGACTACTGGTCACTGTAGTGGTGTTGTCTGTGAATCAGAGGACTACTGGTCACTGTAGTGGTGTTGTCTGTGAATCAGAGGACTACTGGTCACTGTAGTGGTGTTGTCTGTGAATCAGAGGACTACTGGTCACTGTAGTGGTGTTGTCTGTGAATCAGAGGACTACTGGTCACTGTAGTGGTGTTGTCTGTGAATCAGAGGACTACTGGTCACTGTAGTGGTGTTGTCTGTGAATCAGAGGACTACTGGTCACTGTAGTGGTGTTGTCTGTGAATCAGAGGACTACTGGTCACTGTAGTGGTGTTGTCTGTGAATCAGAGGACTACTGGTCACTGTAGTGGTGTTGTCTGTGAATCAGAGGACTACTGGTCACTGTAGTGGTGTTGTCTGTGAATCAGAGGACTACTGGTCACTGTAGTGGTGTTGTCTGTGAATCAGAGGACTACTGGTCACTGTAGTGGTGTTGTCTGTGAATCAGAGGACTACTGGTCACTGTAGTGGTGTTGTCTGTGAATCAGAGGACTACTGGTCACTGTAGTGGTGTTGTCTGTGAATCAGAGGACTACTGGTCACTGTAGTGGTGTTGTCTGTGAATCAGAGGACTACTGGTCACTGTAGTGGTGTTGTCTGTGAATCAGAGGACTACTGGTCACTGTAGTGGTGTTGTCTGTGAATCAGAGGACTACTGGTCACTGTAGTGGTGTTGTCTGTGAATCAGAGGACTACTGGTCACTGTAGTGGTGTTGTCTGTGAATCAGAGGACTACTGGTCACTGTAGTGGTGTTGTCTGTGAATCAGAGGACTACTGGTCACTGTAGTGGTGTTGTCTGTGAATCAGAGGACTACTGGTCACTGTAGTGGTGTTGTCTGTGAATCAGAGGACTACTGGTCACTGTAGTGGTGTTGTCTGTGAATCAGAGGACTACTGGTCACTGTAGTGGTGTTGTCTGTGAATCAGAGGACTACTGGTCACTGTAGTGGTGTTGTCTGTGAATCAGAGGACTACTGGTCACTGTAGTGGTGTTGTCTGTGAATCAGAGGACTACTGGTCACTGTAGTGGTGTTGTCTGTGAATCAGAGGACTACTGGTCACTGTAGTGGTGTTGTCTGTGAATCAGAGGACTACTGGTCACTGTAGTGGTGTTGTCTGTGAATCAGAGGACTACTGGTCACTGTAGTGGTGTTGTCTGTGAATCAGAGGACTACTGGTCACTGTAGTGGTGTTGTCTGTGAATCAGAGGACTACTGGTCACTGTAGTGGTGTTGTCTGTGAATCAGAGGACTACTGGTCACTGTAGTGGTGTTGTCTGTGAATCAGAGGACTACTGGTCACTGTAGTGGTGTTGTCTGTGAATCAGAGGACTACTGGTCACTGTAGTGGTGTTGTCTGTGAATCAGAGGACTACTGGTCACTGTAGTGGTGTTGTCTGTGAATCAGAGGACTACTGGTCACTGTAGTGGTGTTGTCTGTGAATCAGAGGACTACTGGTCACTGTAGTGGTGTTGTCTGTGAATCAGAGGACTACTGGTCACTGTAGTGGTGTTGTCTGTGAATCAGAGGACTACTGGTCACTGTAGTGGTGTTGTCTGTGAATCAGAGGACTACTGGTCACTGTAGTGGTGTTGTCTGTGAATCAGAGGACTACTGGTCACTGTAGTGGTGTTGTCTGTGAATCAGAGGACTACTGGTCACTGTAGTGGTGTTGTCTGTGAATCAGAGGACTACTGGTCACTGTAGTGGTGTTGTCTGTGAATCAGAGGACTACTGGTCACTGTAGTGGTGTTGTCTGTGAATCAGAGGACTACTGGTCACTGTAGTGGTGTTGTCTGTGAATCAGAGGACTACTGGTCACTGTAGTGGTGTTGTCTGTGAATCAGAGGACTACTGGTCACTGTAGTGGTGTTGTCTGTGAATCAGAGGACTACTGGTCACTGTAGTGGTGTTGTCTGTGAATCAGAGGACTACTGGTCACTGTAGTGGTGTTGTCTGTGAATCAGAGGACTACTGGTCACTGTAGTGGTGTTGTCTGTGAATCAGAGGACTACTGGTCACTGTAGTGGTGTTGTCTGTGAATCAGAGGACTACTGGTCACTGTAGTGGTGTTGTCTGTGAATCAGAGGACTACTGGTCACTGTAGTGGTGTTGTCTGTGAATCAGAGGACTACTGGTCACTGTAGTGGTGTTGTCTGTGAATCAGAGGACTACTGGTCACTGTAGTGGTGTTGTCTGTGAATCAGAGGACTACTGGTCACTGTAGTGGTGTTGTCTGTGAATCAGAGGACTACTGGTCACTGTAGTGGTGTTGTCTGTGAATCAGAGGACTACTGGTCACTGTAGTGGTGTTGTCTGTGAATCAGAGGACTACTGGTCACTGTAGTGGTGTTGTCTGTGAATCAGAGGACTACTGGTCACTGTAGTGGTGTTGTCTGTGAATCAGAGGACTACTGGTCACTGTAGTGGTGTTGTCTGTGAATCAGAGGACTACTGGTCACTGTAGTGGTGTTGTCTGTGAATCAGAGGACTACTGGTCACTGTAGTGGTGTTGTCTGTGAATCAGAGGACTACTGGTCACTGTAGTGGTGTTGTCTGTGAATCAGAGGACTACTGGTCACTGTAGTGGTGTTGTCTGTGAATCAGAGGACTACTGGTCACTGTAGTGGTGTTGTCTGTGAATCAGAGGACTACTGGTCACTGTAGTGGTGTTGTCTGTGAATCAGAGGACTACTGGTCACTGTAGTGGTGTTGTCTGTGAATCAGAGGACTACTGGTCACTGTAGTGGTGTTGTCTGTGAATCAGAGGACTACTGGTCACTGTAGTGGTGTTGTCTGTGAATCAGAGGACTACTGGTCACTGTAGTGGTGTTGTCTGTGAATCAGAGGACTACTGGTCACTGTAGTGGTGTTGTCTGTGAATCAGAGGACTACTGGTCACTGTAGTGGTGTTGTCTGTGAATCAGAGGACTACTGGTCACTGTAGTGGTGTTGTCAGTGAATCAGAGGACTACTGGTCACTGTAGTGGTGTCGTCTAGGAATCAGAGGTCAGGTAAACTACAGCAATCATCATTGGTCAGGTGAAAGATGTACCCAAAACAAACACACAGTCTTCATCAACAAGGTGAGAGATGTACACACACACACACACACACACACGGGAATAAACCTTTAAACTACAACAATCCTTATTCGTAAGGTGAAACTACAGCAATCCTCATTGGTAAGGTGAAACTACAATGGTCCTCATTAGTCAGGTGAAACTACAACGATCCTCATTGGTCAGGTGAAACTACAACAATCCTCATTGGTCAGGTGAAACTACAACAATCCTCTTTGGTCAGATGAAACTACAACAATCCTCATTAGTCAGGTGAAACTACAACGATCCTCTTTGGTCAGGTGAAACTACAACAATCCTCTTTGGTCAGGTAAAACTACAACGATCATCATTGGACAGGTGAAACTACAACAATCCTCATTGGTCAGGTGAAACTACAACAATCCTCATTGGTCAGGTAAAACTACAACAATCCTCATTGGTCAGGTGAAACAACAATCCTCATCAACCAAGTGAAAAATATACCTAAGAAGCATTCACGGGACTGTATCGTGCTATCTGGTGGCATTTTAGATACATATTTGAGTGTTTTAATTTATTTTACGGACAACATTTTTTGGTTGATTCATTCACACTATTATTGGAAAGCATCGCAAAAATTCAAATTTATTTCAAATGCGAAAGACAGCTCTCCTTTTTTGTCTCCGACAAAAATATGTTGATTGTTGGAATTACCCGAAATTATCCTTTGCGCCATATCTCTTTTCTGATGAATCTAAATCAACTAGATATTTAAAATGTCGGAGCCAATATGAACAGATTAATTTCAGATTTTTTGCTGTTGTCCCCCAAACCCTTTTTATGTCATCAACATTTCTCAGAACATAAGCTGACAGTAGCTCCTATATCGATGTTTAGATATATGTATACATATATATCCAGTAGCTCTACTGACGATAGGCCTAGGACTACTCTTAAAAATAAACTCTATCAGTTCATGACAGGGACAAATGAAGGCCTAGATATAATGTCACAGTTAGCAAAATCTACATGTACGTGGCTTTTTTTCTGACTTTTGAGGCTTTGCCTTTATCATATTACATTTGCAGGCGAAGTGAATGTAAAACTCAGATGGATCCTATACGCCCATATATCCGCCCTAAAACCTATAACAATAATGCTAGTAACAAATCAATCTACAATTGTTATTTGGAAGACTTAATTGGTGAAAAAAATTTACACAAAAATACACCCATTCCGGAAAAAATGGGTGTACTTTTTTGACAGGATATCGATATCCACCTTCACTTTACTAAGATGAATATCGGCCTCGCTTGTATTCCCGATAACTGGTCAGTATACCATGGACTGTTTTGTGAATACTCAAGCATTGTGCTAGATGTATTTGGCAAGGATTACACAAAATGATATCAATGTACTTGTAAAGGAGTCGTTAAAAGTAAATAAACAACTCCACGAAAAATTGGATATATACATGGTTTACATATGTTTCCCAAATAAAAAAGAATAATAATATTAACTATGACTTCCATCACGACCCATTCTTTGCAAAAAAGAAAAGGAAAATGAAACTATTGTTTAAAAAGTCGATACATGCTAAATTTGAATCTTACTTTTTTGAAAAAATGCTTAGTTTGGACGAAAATATTAAGTTATTTCTATACAATAAAATTTAAAAAAAAGTATGCAGAGGAACACTACCTATCGTTACCCAACTTTGAATATAGAAAATTGATGGCAAAGCTGAGACTAAGCCTCTTTATTAAAAAGTCATTTGAGCTGCGGAAGGCAGGCTTGCAGAATGCATAAGTATGTAGTTTTTGCTGTCTATAATATAGTATCAATGTTTGTTTGATGTTTGCAGCTCGATCCTTGTAAATTGGATGTAAAAATGCAATAAAGTTGATTGATTGATAACTGATCAGAATTGTGTTCGGTCGGTCCGGCATTACTAGTCCCTAATACTAATACTGTCTAATAGCCGTTTTAGACTCGTCGATGCCTAAGTTAATGTCGCAAGAGGATGTTGTTTCATGTGAACCTACAGCTGCTTGGAAGAAGTCATGTATCAACTTGTTCTTCGAAGATAAGGCGGGTTTTTCGTTGGCTTTGCAGCCATGTTTCCGCTGTTGACAACTTTAACAAGAGGCCCAAGGGCCTTAGCGGTCACCTGAGTTATATCATAGGTACTGGTAGCTTTATTTTATTGTTTAGATGTGATGTGGAAATCAGCATGTAAACTAAGTGAAATACAATACTTGTCATGTCATCAATGGATAAGAATTTGAAAATATTGGTAAATGTTCCCTTTGGGGCCCCGCCCTAGCCCCTGGGGATGGGGCAGGAATCCCAATTTTACAAAGTAATACTCTCATTCACCCAAGATGATTCTGACTAAGTTTGAGTAATTTTCTGCTGAAAATGGATAAAATATATACCGAAAAGTGTTATTTCCCTATATAAACTATATTAAACGTTACCCCCTCCCCAAGGGAGAACGGATAGCTCGGGGTCCTGATATTTTCAATTTAAATAAAGCCCCTGATGATCTTTCTTTCCACGTAAAGAAAATCACTGTAGTACCTCTGAGTCTGGAGAAGAAGATTTTTGAAATATTGATTAATTTTCCCTTTGGGGCCCCGCCCTGGCCCCAGGGGTCGGGGTAGGAATCTCAATTTTACAATTTGAAACCATCTACCTCCAAGGATAATTCTCACCAAGTAAAAATAATTTCCTACAGAAAGTTGTCAAAATATACCCAAAAGTGTTATTTCCCTATATAAACTATAGTAAACTTTACCCCCTCCCCAAGGGAGAACGGATAGCTCGGGGGTCCTGAAATTTACAATTTAAGTAAAGCCCCTGATGATCTTTCTTTCCACGTAGAGAAAATCACTGTAGTACCTCTGAGTCTGGAGAAGAAGATTTTTGAAATATTGATTAATTTTCCCTTTGGGGCCCCGCCCTGGCCCCAGGGGTTGGGGTAGGAATCCCAATTTTACAATTTTGAAGCCTCATCTACCAAGGATAATTCTGACCAAGTTTGAAAAAAAATCCATCCACTGGTTCTTGAGAAGAAGTTGAAAATGTAAAAGTTTACGGACGACGCACGACGGACGACGGACGGCGACGGACGAAAAGCGATTAGAATAGGTCACTTGAGCAAAGCTCAGGTGACCTAAAAATACTTATAATAAAATCGGCACCAGGTACCCTATGTTAGAACTTCCGGATTCGTACTGATTGTCGGCTGTTGGTTATACAGTTAAATTTAATATATTTTTCAATTGAATCACACATCATTTAATCACTTTTCCGACCAACAAAATAAAGAAATAAATGAATAAAAATGTAATAGTATATTTGAATTTTTGATGTGCATGCAACTGCTTATTTGCTTACATGGCAGCTATGCGCCTGCCCTCCCCTTCATTTACACAAATTTGATTTTCTTGGCACTTCAGGTCAGGCGAGCAAATAAAACTCTGTGTCATTGGTAACAACTCAGAGTCGTAGCGAGTAAAATTCTCATTAGCTGCTTATTGAAAATTTACTGAAGAGAAAAAAATTTAAGATGAAAAGTGATAGTGTTTTGCTAATGTCTGTATCATAAGAGCAAAACTTCTGAGATTTGAGGCCCCCTTAACAAATATACAAAAGCCTCACCTGAGCTTTGCGCCCCCCTTATCAAATATACAAAAGCCTCACCTGAGATTTGAGCCCCCCTTATCAAATATACAAAAGCCTCACCTGAGATTTGACCACGCTTATCAAATATAAAAAAGCTTCACCTGAGATTTGACCGCCCTTATCAAATATACAAAAGCCTCACCTGAGATTTGAGCCCCCCCCCCCCTTATCAAATATACATAAGCCTCACCTGAGATTTGACCCCCCTTATCAAATAAACAAAAGCCTCACCTGAGATTTGACCCCCCTTGTCAAATATACAAAAGCCTCAACTGAGATTTGACCCCCCCTTATCAAATATACAAAAGCCTCACCTGAGATTTGACCCCCCTTTTCAAACATACAAAAGCCTCACCTGAGATTTGACCCCCCGTATTAAATATAAAAAAGCCTCACCTGAGATTTGACCCCCCTTATCAAATATACAAAAGACTCACCTGAGATTTGACCCCACTTTTTATCAAATATACAAAAGCCTCACCTGAGATTTGACCCAATTCTATATAGAAAATAACAAATACACCAACTGAAATAAAATCCCTACCTGACATTTGACCCCACTTTTTATAAAATATAACATAAGACTTGCATTAGATTTGACCTCACTCTATAAAATATAACAAAATAAAATCATTCCCCAACACTTTAAATGAAAAAGAACAATCTTTATTAAGATGAAGTATTAATTTATTACATACATTTTTGTATTTTACCAGTGAAATATCAAAAATTATCAGTGTGATAGAAACTTATATCATATCTTACTGAGTGAAGATTTATGAAACACTACTAAGTATATCTACGCAGGTTTTCTGTTCAGTTGCAGATGAAGAGATGGTAGAATAAGTGGTTGTTTTTGTACATCTTTGGTACATATACACAAATATATAATTATACTGACATAATTAGTAGCATTTTTTTGTAAGCAAAACATACCATAAAATTGCAAAAGAACCAAGTAGAATTTCATTGAGTAGCCCAAGCGTGATGTCAATAGAACCTTGCATAAAATATGCCGCCACGAATTCCCACATTGTTTTGATGCAGCAATATTTTCATCGTTTTCTTCGAAAAATGAATACATGTAGAAAGTTGAATGGTTTTCTTACTACATGTAGTAGATGATAATTGAGTAATAAGATAACAAACTTTCGGTTTTCTTGTTCTTTATCTACATTTGAGTACGTAAATATATAGGATCTTGCATGAAACTAGTCTAAGAATTTTTTCGATTTAGCGAGCCTCTGGCGTGCTAAAATGAAAAATTTGTGACGAGTTTCATAAATTTCATATGGAATGAAAACGAGTGTTAGGTCCTTTTTATCAAATAATCAAGATTTGTGGCCTTTATTCGTGTGAAACAACAATTTTCATGCAACCTTGAAATGTAAAAAGCCGCCATTTTGACTCCACTGCGTAGTCTGTGACGTCATGTGCTTGACCTAGGCGTGACGTCACAATTGAAACTTACAACCAATCACAGGGCTGATAGGACATATTACATGGGTTAATACGCAAAAAAATATGACATGGGTATATTCACTGGATAACACAGTACATTATGTGATAATACGGGAAGAATTGAGATCTATAGATTTGTATGTGTTTATTGATGTGTTTTGTCTGACATTGTTACATGGTTATATATCAGGCAAGTCCTAGTGTATAAGTTACCACAGATGTTGACGGATGTTTGGTTGACAGACCATTTGTTATGTTACCACAGATGTTGACGGATGTTTGGTTGACAGAACATTTGTTATGTTACCACAGATGGTGACGGATGTTTGGTTGACAGAACATTTGTTACTAATTATCAGTAGTCAACAGATCCATTATTTTACAAATGTTTTGGTTGAAAATTGTCCTAAAACTGTGAGAAATTTGAATGAGTATAAAATATGCACTTGTTTTCTCAGTGTGACTTCATTTCATCTGCTAACATGCCCAACCAATTAAAATGTTAGGATAGACACCTAAATCTTTTTCAAAAATTCTATTTTGTTGTTGATACATTATATTAAGTTAAGAAGATCAAATAAATTACTTTGAAAAAAAAAAAAAAAAAAGTTACAACAGGAAGTCCACAATCACCACACTCATCAGGAAGGTGTCAGACCTTCCTTAAAGTCTAATTAATGGAAACAGGAAACTATTACTTTCAATTGTAAAATCCCATGTTCAAGGAAATGTCCTTTATTATGATGTGACTTGCAATACAAGATGGGCAATTAAAATTATTACCGGTAGAAGAAAAGGACATATATCAGATTTCCTTCTGAATATCTGCGTTGTACTTTTCAGGACTAAATTGCTGTCTAATAGATTGTATAAAGCATAACCTTATATGGTAATAAGACATTAGACACATAAGCATTTTACATAAAATGAACAATTGGAAATTTCGAATTGATTTAAAAACACTTTTTGTGTTGTCTGTGTATATCAAAAATAAATCCAGTTTCAATGTTTAGCAGTATGATGTGATGAAATCTTAAGCAAGTCTTATAAGTCTGTTAATAGGCTTTCTGGCCTTTCATCTGGATGATCTGGCTAAGGATTCTCAGAGGAGACATAACTCTCATAAAAATGTCGGATAAAAAACAAACACAGGGGAACAACTTCAGACTGTCATGATTATATCTGTGGAGTTTACAAAAACTGTAGACATTTTCTGGACAAGATTTGGCTAATAATTTTGTAACAGTGGCATAAATCTGAAACACTAAATTAGCACAGAAGTAGAATTTCAATGGGATTATTACTGCAACTCAGTTTCATGAAAATATGATGAAAATGCTTGGAGTTGTCCGAACAAGATCAAATCATTTGCTGCAAAATTTACCAATTCCAAGTATAATTATTCAGTTGAAAAGATGAAGATCAGATGATGAAAATGGGTAAGATTAACATGCACAAATCTTTTGAAAAAAATAACTAAGATATAAAAACAATACTATTTATCTTGATTGTATTTTAATTGACTAAAGAACTTTATTGTTTATTACCATTTATTTCATATGGCTGTAAATAATTTCCTCTTTTTCTATAGAAACTAAGAGTTACTTCACACCTGGTAAAAATGACATCACAACTGAGGCGAACACTAATGCTATAATGATGTTCACTATGTAATACATAAACATGGACTGTTTCCTCACTTTCTTCATTCTTCCTTCTTTTTTGTAAAATTCTAGGACTTCCTTAATGTCATTTTTCTTTTCCGGATTATAACGGAGATCCTTGCGAGCCTTATTTACGCTGTAGTAATGTGTTACACAAGACTTGTACACCTACAAACAAGAAAATCACAGTAGTATTACGGAGAATGTTCAAATAGATTAGTAAAAACAATTTGAAATTGAAAAGATTAAATGATTACTAAAAATTACTTTATTAACCTTTCTTATGCAGTCCAATAATTCAGCAGACACTCGTCTTGGTATGTCAACACAAATGGTTGACATACGTGAAGAAGTAGTATGATAAATGCATGTTAGACAGAGGGTTCTTCCAAGGGCAGGTACAGGACAGAAAGGGCAGTTACAGGACAGGACAGGGCAGTTACAGGACAGAAAGGGCAGGTACAGGACAGAAAGGGCAGTTACAGAACAGAAAGGGCAGGTACAGGACAGAAAGGGCAGTTACAAGACAGAAAGGGCAGTTACAGGACAGAAAGGGCAGTTACAGGACAGAAAGGGCTATACAGGACTGAAAGGGCAGGTACAGGACAGAAAGGGCAGTTACAGAACAGAAATGGCAGTTACAGAACAGAAAGGACAGGTACAGGACAGAAAGGGCAGGTACTTGACAGAATGGGCAGGTACAGGACAGTAAGGGCAGTTATAGGACAGAAATGGCAGTTACAGGACAGAAAGGACAGTTACAGGACAGAAAGGGCAGTGACAAGACAGAAATGGCAGTTACAGGACAGAAAGGGCAGTTACAGGACAGAAAGGACAGTTACAGGACAGAAAGGGCAGTGACAAGACAGAAATGGCAGTTACAGAACAGAAAGGGCAGGTACAGGACAGAAAGGGTAGGTACAGGACAGAAAGGGCAGTTACAAGACAGAAAAGGCAGTTACAGGACAGAAAGGGCAGTTACAGAACAGAAAGGACAGGTACAGAACAGAAAGGGCAGGTACAAGACAGAAAGGGCAGGTACAGGACAGAAGGGGCAGTTACAGGACAGAAAGAGCAGGTACAGGACAGAAGGGGCAGTTACAGGTCAGAAAGGGCAGTTACAGAACAGAAAGGACAGGTACAGGACAGAAAGGGCATGTACAGGACAGAAAGGGCAGTTATAGGACAGAAAGGGCAGGTACAGGACATAAAGGGCAGTTATAGGACAGAAAGGGCAGTTACAGAACAGAAAGGGCAGGTACAGGACAGAAAGGGCAGGTACAGAACAGAAAGGGCAGGTACAGGACAGAAAGGGCAGGTACAGGACAGAAGGGGCAGTTACAGGACAGAAAGGGCAGGTACAGGACAGAAAGGGCAGGTACAGGACAGAAAGGGCAGGTACAGGACAGAAAGGGCAGTTACAGAACAGAAAGGGCAGGTACAGGACAGAAAGGGCAGTTACAGAACAGAAAGGACAGTTACAGAACAGAAAGGAAAGGTACAGGACAGAAAGGGCAGGTACAGGACAGAAAGGGCAGTTACAGAACAGAAAGGGCAGGTATAGGACAGAAAGGGCAGTTACAGAACAGAAAGGGCAGGTACAGGACAGAAAGGGCAGTTACAGGACAGAAAGGACATGTACAGGACAGAAAGGGCAGGTACAGGACAGAAGGGGCAGGTACAGGACAGAAGGGGCAGTTATAGGACAGAAAGGGCAGGTACAGGACAGAAAGGGCAGGTACAGGACAGAAAGGGCAGGTACAGGACAGAAAGGGCAGTTACAGAACAGAAAGGGCAGGTACAGGACAGAAAGGGCAGTTACAGAACAGAAAGGACAGTTACAGAACAGAAAGGAAAGGTACAGGACAGAAAGGGCAGGTACAGGACAGAAAGGGCAGTTACAGGACAGAAAGGACATGTACAGGACAGAAAGGGCAGGTACAGGACAGAAGGGGCAGGTACAGGACAGAAGGGGCAGTTATAGGAACATATATACTGACGTTATGGTAATTATGTCTAAAATGAAATAATACATTTCTCACTGATAATATAACCACAAAAAGTAATTCATACAAATGTATCATAGAAAAGATAACTGTTTATTTGTGGTGGAGGGGAGACAACTCTTACAGGAGCAAGGCCAAGCAGGACTGGTGAGTTCAAGCTAGTTTAGCTGCTCAGTGTTAACAATGTCAAGGAACTACCAGGTTAATAAAATAGGGAAAATTTGTTCATATGGCATTCAAGAAAGAAAAAAATATTGAAGGCTTAATTATAATACTGTTTCATTTAAAGGTACTTAAATGGGTATAAATTAGCATCAGAAATGATGTATCAAAAATAAACCCCAGCAATGGAAGAGTGTAATTTTGTGTCAGATGCCATATGAGTATGATAAATTTTATCGTGTTTTCAGACAATTGTAATTCAAACATTAATGATACACAGTATTTATTCTCATGAATGTTTAAACTGAATTTTTATAATCAGGCACATCTGCAGAAGGTATGTGAACAATGTTTTTTTTCCCTACTGGAACACATAAATAGATAGTACATTTTCCCTTAAATACATGTTCAGCTTTAAGATTATCCCCAGGGTTATTAGCCAAGACAATTTATATATATGAATATTTATTTTGCATTTATTTGACTTTGACCTAAAAGTAAAGGTCCTAGTTATTTAATTCCAGTGCATTGCACACCTGCTGTGTACACTATATATATTTCTGGTAGAACATGTGACCACTTTATATCCCCCCTCGAATGTGTGTGTTACAATGTTTCTCCTGTGTACACTATATATTTCTTGAAGAACACTTTATATTCTCCTCTGGAACGCTGGTATTACAGTATTTCTGCTGTGTATACAATATTTCTGCTGTGTATACATTATTTCTGCTGTGTATACAATATTTCTCCTGTGTATAAAATATTTCTCCTGTGAATACATTATTTCTGCTGTGTATACATTATTTCTCCTGTGTATACATTATTTCTGCTGTGTATACAATATTTCTGCTGTGTATACAATATTTCTCCTGTGTATACAATATTTCTGCTGTGTATACATTATTTCTCCTGTGAATCAATATTTCTCCTGTGTACACTATATATTTCTCGTAGAACATGTGACCACTTTACACCCCTCCCCTGGAATGTGTGTGGTACAATATTACTCCTAGAACTACTGTACCTCTGTTCTGGTAAGCATGGGCTGGAAGTTATGGATCCTAGCTACGATGAAATGGACCCATTCTGTGATAAAAGCTGAAAATAATAGTGTTTATATGAACTCTTATAAGTAGTTAAAACTGATTCAGGAGCACCATTGTCCAGAAATCATCTGTCGATCAGATTAAAGAAGTGTTTGTAATAGCTTTTGTGAATTTGTTTTTAATGTAAGCTGATGTGGAATAGATAAGCAAGCTTAACTGACTCAAAATATATAAAATGGCTAACAATATTCACCAACAAAGATATCTAATGGTTAAAACATCTTCACATATCTGGAATCATTCACTAGTAATTATGCTCTCTACAATATAACTAACTGTTGGTAACTTGATTTATCATTTAACTTATAGTACTTCAGGGGTAATGCCAAGGATGAAGTATTCATTTTTCCATCAAATGTAGATAATAGGACATACTTATAAGCATTTACTTTAAATAGGCATTGAAACAATAATGGAATTTCAATACCTTGAAACTTTTTTATGTTTCAATTGTCAACATCAGAAAAAATCTAAAAACAATGTTGAGATTCCTTTCATATTTGTGACTATGTGTTTACACTACTTACCAAAGTAATAGAGCAGAGTGACTGGGATCACAATCTTAGGCATGCTATAGCCGAGACCTTCAATCTGTCAACAGACCACATACATTATACCTTAGCATGTTATAGCCGACACCTACAATCTGTCAACAGACAACACACATTATACCTCAGCATGTTATAGTCGACACCTACAATCTGTCAACAGACAACACACATTATACCTCAGCATGTTATAGTCGACACCTCCAATCTGTCAACAGACAACACACATTATACCTCAACATGTTATAGCCGAGACCTTCAATCTGTCAACAGAAAACACACATTATACCTCAGCAGGTTATAGCTGACGCCTGCAATCTGTCAACAGACTACACACATTATAACTCAATATGTTATAGCTGACACCTACAATCTGTCAACAGACAACACACATTATACCTCAACAGGTTATAGCTGACACCTACAATCTGTCAACAGACAACACACATTATTCCTCAACATGTTATAGCCGAGACCTTCAATCTGTCAACAGACAACACACATTATACCTCAGCAGGTTATAGCTGACACCTGCAATCTGTCAACAGACTACACACATTATAACTCAATATGTTATAGCTGACACCTACAATCTGTCAACAGACAACACACATAATACCTCAACATGTTATAGCCGACACCTTAAATCTGTCAACAGACAACACACATTATACCTCAACATGTTATAGCCAACACCTATAATCTGTCAACAGACAACACACATTATACCTCAACATGTTATAGCCGACCCCTTCAATCTGTCAACAGACAACACACATTATACCTCAACATGTTACAGCCGACACTTACAATCTGTCAACAGACAACACACATTATACCTCAGCAGGTTAAAGCCGACACCTTCAATCTGTCAACAGACAACACACATTATACCTCAACATGTTATAGCCGACACCTTCAATCTGTCAACAGACAACACACATTATACCTCAACATGTTATAGCCGACACCTACAATCTGTCAACAGACAACACACATTATACCTCA
>NW_018405300.1:720563-731873 GCF_002113885.1 Mizuhopecten yessoensis
TGTCAACAGACAACACACATAATACCTCAACATGTTATAGCTGACACCTTCAATCTGTCAACAGACAACACACATAATACCTCAACATGTTATAGCCGACACCTTCAATCTGTCAACAGACAACACACATAATACCTCAACATGTTATAGCCGACACCTTCAATCTGTCAACAGACAACACACATAATACCTCAACATGTTATAGCCGACACCTTCAATCTGTCAACAGACAACACACATAATACCTCAACATGTTAACTTACTGTGTCTGTAGAATTTCCTGAGTGTTTGTATAACTTACCAGGGGTCTGTAGAACTCAAGTGTGTTGACTGGACAGCTATCTGACAGAAAGTAGGCTTGTCCTGCCTGTATCAGATAAAGCAATGTTGTTAAATTATACCTTTATATCTCTCTCATAAAATAACTGTTGTAGATTTATACAGCTTTCTTCATTTTATAGGAAGTCATAGATTGGTCTTGTTTTGTTATTTTTCACATACTGAACAGAATGATAGTTGATTTGATATTATTGGGAATTTAAAAATATCTTGCTCATATGACCTTCATGCAAATGAACCCTTAACACTAGGAAAGTTCTATTCCTGTGTGTTAAACTTCTTTTTAATTTGTTACCCTGTTTAACACAGGGTTGAAAAAATAGTCTATAGACTCATTGAATGTTCCTCTCCACGGAAATCTTTAGTAAAAGGCGAAAGATTTATGCGTGGTTTGAAGAGAAACCAGAGTAGCCATGATAGGACATTTTAAAAATATGTATGAGAAAAAATAGTTCTTTTCAATGTGTGTGAAAAAAAAATATTTCAAAGACATTTTTTTTTATAAAAGTCGTTTTACAAATTTGAATATTATCAGCACTACCATAATGTTATAGTTACTATTAAATTGTTAAAATTAAAAACAAAGATGATGATGTATAATTTATCACAAAAAATAAGTATAGTATTGTTTATTTCTCCATGGTTAAGTTACTTTCGGTTAAGGGAGGCAACCCATTAACTGAATCTCTACTCGATAGGAGAAATTGCGTTGTAAAATGTAACAGAAATATACTCCTTTACTTACAGCCACATATCCCCGATCTTCTGTTAACCCTTCCCCTGCCAAAAGGTGTCCTTGGGCAAGATTTTCCACGTGCAGGAAGTCTTGTACACTCTCAGGGGCAGCCGATACCACCAGCAGCCCTTGCTCCACATAACCCTGCAAAAAGTAATGGGCAATATAAGGGTTGTCTCCCCTCTACTGTCAATCTGAACACAGCTTTCAAAATCTAAATTCTGATTTACATTTCATTTTCATGCCATTTTACATGCTACAGGAGTACATTTGTTGTGCCATTTGATATTGTTTCAATCCTTTTCTTGTGATTGTTACATCATTTGGAACAGCAAAGCCAAGAAAGAAATATTATTAAAACATAGAAAAAATGGTATAAATTAAGAAGAAATTAAATAGATGGTAAAAAAATAAGATATTAAAGAAATGGTAAGTTAAGAAGAAATTAAACAGATGTTAAAAACGAAGCCATTGAATGGAAAGTAAAATAATAAGATATTAAATAGATGGTGAAATAATCAGAATTAAAATATATGGTGAAATAATAAGAAATTAAACAAATGGTAAATAAGAACTTAAATAGATGGTATAAAAAGAAATTAAATAGATGGTAAAATAATAAGAAATTAAATAGATGGTATAAAAAAGGAATTAAATAGATGGTAAAATAATAAGAAATTAAACAGATGGTAAAATGACAAGAAATTAAATAGGTGTATAAAAAAAGAAGGTAAATAGATGGTAAAACAAGCAAATTCGTAGAATTTAAATTCCCCGCTTGCAGGACATATTGTAGGTTAACATGATTGAGGTTAGGTTTAAACATGTGAGTATCGTGCTGTTGTGACATAATGTAAAGCTTGAAACTTGAAAAAAAAAGCCCTATACCTCATTGATTATCCGTAAATATGCACAAATCACATCAGTTGGCAAACTTAGCATGAGTTGGATGTGCATACGGAATTTGGTTGAATCATCTGAACAATATCTACAGCATTTATCACACGAAAACCAAAGAGTGCCCAAGATGGGTGGAAAGACAGAGGAACACAAACATAGTTATCAAGTTTGAAGGAATTTGGCTAATATTTGCTGAGGTTTTTCGTTAATCAAGGGGCCATTTCTCTGCCAATGGAGTCCGACTAAAGGGATTGTCAAACTTGGCCAGGCCCTTAATGCATTGAACCCTGTTACTAAGTTCGAAGAAAATCGGATAAAATTTGTTCTAGTTATTGCATGGAAACGAAGCGTGACAGACAGAGAGACAGACGCAAATTAATATCGCCCGTTTCGGTGAAAGCGGGGGATAATAATAAGAAATTAAATAAATGTTAAAAGAGAAATGGTAAGGACAAATCTCTGACCTATGGTTTCATGAAATGTGGGTTATCTCCACAACAATAACCTGTCAGCAGAATATAGTGACATTGCTAAAACAAACATTTATTTTTAAAAGAAAAATGTCTTTCATAAAAAACGTGACTGCAAGAACAGGAACTAAATGTTTACTGAGGATGAGATGACATCCCCTGTTTACAGTCGACTATATATTAGATAGGTTTTGTGGTTGACATCCCCTGTTTACAGTCGACTATATATTAGATAGGTTTTATGGTTGACATCACCTGTTTACATTTGACTATACATCAGATAGGTTTTGTGGTTGACATCACCTGTTCACAGTCGACTATACATTAGATAGGTTTTGTGGTTGACATCACTTGTTACATTCGGCTATACATTAGATAGGTTTTGTGGTTGACATCCCCCGTTTACATTTGACTATACATTAGATAGGTTTTGTGGTTGACATCTCCCGTTTGCATTCGTCTATACATTAGATAGGTTTTGTGGTTGGTCGTGAGTGGTCTAGGTCTGAGGATGAGATGACATCACCTGTTTACAGTCGACTATATATTAGATAGGTTTTGTGGTTGACATCCCCAGTTTACAGTCGACTATATATTAGATAGGTTTTGTGGTTGACATCCCCTGTTTACAGTCGACTATACATTAGATAGGTTTTGTGGTTGACATCACCTGTTTACAGTCGACTATACATTAGATAGGTTTTGTGGTTGACATCACCTGTTTACAGTCGACTATACATTAGATAGGTTTTGTGGTTGACATCACCTGTTTACAGTCGACTATACATTAGATAGGTTTTGTGGTTGACATCACCTGTTCACAGTCGACTATACATTAGATAGGTTTTGTGGTTGACATCACCCGTTTACATTCGACTATACAATAGATAGGTTTTGTGGTTGGTCGTGAGTGATCTAGGTTGGAGGATGAGATGACATCACCTGTTTACAGTCGACTATACATTAGATAGGTTTTGTGGTTGACATCACCTGTTTACAGTTGACTATACATAAGATAGGTTTTGCGGTGGGTCGTGAGTGATCTAGGTCTGAGGATGAGATGACATCACCTGTTTACAGTCGACTATACATTAGATAGGTTTTGCGGTTGACATCACCTGTTTACAGTCGACTATACATTAGATAGGTTTTGCAGTTGGTCATGAGTGATCTAGGTCTGAGGATGCTTGCTTTGGTCATCAAATGCTTTATAATCGTATCACAGAAAAAAAAATGTCCAATAAATGTCAAATAATATGAAAACCAAGGATCCCTGAGGAGTGCAATGTCTGACATCAGAAGACATTGTCCTCTCTTCAAAGAAAGCCATACAAGACTTGATTCTAGTGAACCTAATTAATACGATTATAAATACTGACATGAGATACAGTGATCAGTTATGCTGTCTTTGATTGCATTATGGTTTGTTGCCCTCAAGGGATTGGATGGGCCCCACAGCACACCTGAATCCCCATACAAAATACAGGGCCTCATCATCAGCTATCGACTTGATTACTTCTGTAATTACTATACCCTTCAAAAGACCTCAGTCAAGTATCCACAAGGTTTATGCAATAACAACTTCATATCTGTATCCTTTGGTAGAATTTAATTTGTATTTCAAATGTTTTAAAATATGTTTGATGATATTTGATATGATTTGTTTATGCAATACATTGTGACTTTGAGATATCAGCTTAGATTTGATTTTATCTGTATAGTACTTTATTATCAGAGTTACATTTGCTGGGGTCTCAGTCCTATTTTGATGTTAAAATTCATTATTAGAGAACACTGAATGATATCATTGTTTTTGTTGTGGTACATAAAGCAATATTAAACAACTAATCTAACAGTGTTGTTGTGTTGGTTACAGTATAACAACTTCATTTTGTTGTCTTGGTTACAGTGTAACAACATAATGTTGTTGTCTTGGTTACAGTATAACAAAATCATGTTGTTGTCTTGGTTACAGTATAACAACATCATGCTGTTGTCTTGGTTACAGTATAACAATATCATGTTGTTGTCTTGGTTACAGTATAACAACATCATGTTGTTGGTCTTGGTTACAGTATAACAACATCATGTTGTTGTCTTGGTTACAGTATAACATCATCATGTTGTTGTCTTGGTTACAGTTTAACAACATCATGCTGTTGTCTTGATTACAGTATAACAACATCATGTTGTTGTCTTGGTTACAGTATAACAACATCATGTTGTTGTCTTGGTTAGAGTATAACAACATCATGCTGTTGTCTTGATTAAAAGTATAACAATATCATGTTGTTGGTCTTGGTTACAGTATAACAACATCATGTTGTTGTCTTGATTACAGTATAACAACATCATGTTATTGTCTTGGTTACAGTATAACAAAATCATGTTGTTGTCTTGGTAACAGTATAACAACATCATGTTGTTGGGGGTGGTTACAGTATAACAACAACATCATGTTGTTGCCTTGGTTACAGTATAGCAATATCATATTGTTGGTCTTTGTTACAGTATAACGTCTTGATTAAAAGTATAACAATATCATGTTGTTGGTCTTGGTTACAATATAACAACATCATGTTGTTTCTTGGTTACAGTATAACATCATCATGTTGTTTGTATTGGTTACAGTATAAAATCTTGGTTACAGTATAACATCATCATGTTGTTGTCTTGGTTGCAGTATAACAACATCATGCTGTTGTCTTGGTTACAGTATAACAACATCATGTTGTTGGTCTTGGTTACAGTATAAAGTCTTGGTTACGGTATAACAACATCATGTTGGTGTCTTGGTAACAGTATAACAACATCATGTCGTTGTCTTGGTTACAGTATAAAGTCTTGGTTAAATTATAACATCATCATGTTGTTTGTATTGGTTACACTATAAAATCTTGGTTACAGTATAACAAAATCATGTTGTTGTCTTGGCAACAGTATAACAACATCATGTCGTTGGTCTTGGTTACAGTATAGCAATATCATATTGTTGGTCTTTGTTACAGTATAACAACATCATGTCGTTGTCTTGGTTACAGTATAATAACATCATGTTGTTGGTATTGGTTACAGTATAAAGTCTTGGTTAAATTATAACATCATCATGTTGTTCTCTTGGTTGCAGTATAACAACATCATGCATGCTGTTGTCATGGTTACAGTATAACAACATGTGTTGTTGTCTTGATTACAGTATAACAACATCGTGTTGTTGTCTTGGTTACAGTTTAACAACATCATGTTGTTGGGGGTGGTTACAGTATAACAACATGATGTTGTTGTCTTGGTAACAGTACTACAACATCATGTTGTTTCTTGGTTACAGTGTAACAACATCATGTTGTTGGGGGTGGTTACAGTATAACAACATCGTGTTGTTGTCTTGGTTACAGTGTAACAACATCATGTTGTTGTCTTGGTAACAGTATAACAACATCATGCATGCTGTTGTCTTGGTTACAGTATAACAACATCATGTTGTTGCCTTGGTTACAGTATTGCAACATCATGTTGTTGGTCTTGGTTACAGTATAACAACTTCATGTTGTTGTCTTGGTTACAGTGTAACAACATCATGTTGTTGTCTTGATTACAGTATAACAACATCAAGTTGTTGTCTTGTTTACAGTATAACAACATCATGTTGTTGTCTTGGTTACAGTATAACATCATCATGTTGTTGGTCTTGGTTACAGTATAACAACTTCATGTTGTTGTCTTGGTTACAGTATAACATTTCATGTTGTTGTCTTGGTTTCAGTATAACATCATCATGTTGTTGGTATTGGTTACAGTATAAAGTCTTGGCTACAGTATAACATCATCATGTTGTTGGTCTTGGTTACAGTATAACAACATAATGTTGTTGTCTTGGTTACAGTATAACAATATCATGTTGTTGTCTTGGTTTCAGGATAACATCATCATGGTGTTGGTCTTGGTTACAGTAAAACAACATAATGTTGTTGTCTTGGTTACAGTATAGCAATATCATATTGTTGGTCTTTGTTACAGTATAACAACATCATGCTGTTGTCTTATAACAACATCATGTTGTTGTCTTGGTTACAGTATAACATAATCATGTTGTTGGTCTTGGTTACAGTATAACAACATCATGTTGTTTCTTGGTTACAGTATAACATCATCATGTTGTTGGTCTTGGTTACAGTATAACAACATAATGTTGTTGTCTTGGTTACAGTATAACATTTCATGTTGTTGTCTTGGTTTCAGTATAACATCATCATGTTGTTGGTCTTGGTTACAGTATAACAACATAATGTTGTTGTCTAGGTTACAGTATAACAATATCATGTTGTTGTCTTGGTTTCAGTATAACATCATCATGGTGTTGGTCTTGGTTACAGTAAAACAACATAATGTTGTTGTCTTGGTTACAGTATAACAATATCATGTTGTTGTCTTGGTTTCAGTATAACATCATCATGTTGTTGTCTTGGTTACAGTATAACAACACCATGCTGTTGTCTTGATTACAGTATAACAACATCATGTTGTTGTCTTGATTACAGTATAACAACATCATGTTGTTGTCTTGCATGGTTACAGTATAACAACATCATGCTGTTGTCTTGATTACAGTATAACAACATCATGTTGTTGGTCTTGGTTACAGTATAACAACATCATGTTGTTGTCTTGATTACAGTATAACAACATAATGTTGTTGTCTTGGTTACAGTATAACAACATCATGTTATTGTCTTGGTTACAGTATAACAACATCATGTTGTCGTCTTGGTAACAGTATAACAACATCATGTTGTTGCCTTGGTTACAGTATAACAACATCATGTTGTTGTCTTGGTAACAGTATAACAACATCATGTTGTTGCCTTGGTTACAGTATAACAACATCATGTTGTTGTCTTGGTTACAGTATAACAACATTATGTTGTTTCTTGGTTACAGTATAACATCATCATGTTGTTGGTATTGGTTACAGTATAAAGTCTTGGTTACAGTATAACATCATCATGTTGTTGTCTTGGTTACAGTGTAACAACATAATGTTGTTGTCTTGGTTACAGTATAACAATATCATGTTGTTGTCTTGGTTTCAGTATAACATCATCATGTTGTTGTCTTGGTTACAGTATAACATCTTCAGTGTTATTGTACAAAGAAGATAATCTGTTTTATTTTATCAGTGTAATTATATCTTTGGTCAACAAAGTTTGAGTTGGCCAGAAAGAAAGGACCAAATTTCCCAACAGCAGAGATTGTGATACTATAAACAGAACTCAACACCTCAAAACATCATTATAATCAATTGTAGTCAAGAATGTTAAATGTCACTTTACAGGACAAACTCCAGCTATCACATTCAATGCACTATGAGGGAGGAAACAAAACTAATCCAGGAGAATGGCCTGAAAGGTCACGAAACAGAGTCACAAACATCTCCAATTCCCATCCACATTTGAGCACGCCCTGAGGACACCCACTGCTGAAATTTCAGTGCTGCTTCACAGCAGATTTAGGAGAAACAGTAGAAAGTAAAATGTGAGAATCGTCCTCTGAGGTAGAAATTTACGAAGCAGTTTCTCCAATTTATGTTTGTCACTGGAGAAGTGAGAGCACATTATCCCCTCACACGGAACAAACGTGGAGATTGTTTCCATAGGGTGACTTCTTGGATGGCAATATCACAACCTAGCTCCAGGAAGACGTTAAGTCAAACGATATCTAATCACTGTCCCAATAATTAATCCACATGGGACCTACAATAAAGTCAACTCAACTTAGATTGGAGGCGAAACTGCAATAAAAATCCTACAGCGGTAGGTTTTCAAGGAGATAATAACACTGCATTATTTGTTTTGCACAGCAACCAACAGTTGTACAAAATATAAGGCAATAACAGTAATATACAAGTTCTGATGATGTTTCCTTCTTACTGTTTTTACAGAAAGGGGGAAAAAAAGGTAACAGGAATTACAATGGGCTACAGTAATAATGGCCTCCAACAATGGAGTTCAATTAGGGGATAATGGGATACAGTAATAATGGCCTTCAATAATAGGGTACACATAGAGGCTACAGTAAGGGATGCGATACAGCAATAAGGGTCTTCAATATTAAGGCACACATAGAGGTTACAATTAGGGGCTATAAGGACCTTCAAGAATGGGGAACACATAGGGGCTTATGAGCTACATTAATAAGGGCCTTAAATAATGGGGCACACGTAGGGCTTCACATAGGGGCTACACTCAGGGGCTAATGGGCAAAAGTAATAAGGGCCTTCAAGGGCATTCAATAATAGGGTACACATAGGGGCTACACTCAGGGGCTAATGGGCAAAAGTAATAAGGGCCTTCAAGGGCATTCAATAATAGGGTACACATAGGGGCTACACTCAGGGGCTAATGGGCAAAAGTAATAAGGGCCTTCAAGGGCATTCAATAATAGGGTACACATAGGGGCTACACTCAGGGGCTAATGGGCAAAAGTAATAAGGGCCTTCAAGGGCATTCAATAATAGGGTACACATAGGGGCTACACTCAGGGGCTAATGGGCAAAAGTAATAAGGGCCTTCAAGGGCATTCAATAATAGGGTACACATAGGGGCTACACTCAGGGGCTAATGGGCAAAAGTAATAAGGGCCTTCAAGGGCATTCAATAATAGGGTACACATAGGGGCTACACTCAAGGGCTAATGAGCAAAAGTAATAAGGGCCTTCAAGGGCATTTAATAATAGGGGCTACAGTTAAGGGCTAATGGACTGCAGTAATAAGGCCCTTCAATAATGTGTACACATAGGGGCTACATGTTATTTCAAGGGGCTGCAGAAAAGTGAACAGGAAATACTAATAGGGAGGGGCTATAGAAGCAGTCATCGATGTTTGATTTTGTTATTAACTGTAGCGGACTATTTCTTATTTCTTATATCAATTATTACAAATGTTTATGTGACTGAGAATATTAACCATCACAACAGTCTGCAAAACATCCATTGTTATGTGCAAGTCAATACAGACACCTGGATACTGTGGGGATCCTTGTCCATGCTCAACACCAGCATGACTGAACCTCACAGATGATTCAAGAACAAGTAATTTCACTAAATCCAATTGCTTTCGTTGGTACTTATTTGGGGGATATCTCTTGAAACCTCATTTGGGAATATCTCTTTCATTGGAACCTTATTGGGGGATATCTCTTTCATTGGTACCTAATTGGGGAATATCTCTTTCATTGATACCTAATTGGGGATTATCTCTTTCATTGGAACCTAATTGGGGAATATCTCTTTCATTGGAACCTTATTGGAGAATATCTCTTTCATTGATGCCTTATTGGGGAATATCTCTTTCATTGGAACCTTATTGGGGAATATCTCTTTCATTGATACTTAATCAGGGAATATCTCTTTCATTGATACCTAATTGGGGATTATCTCTTTCATTGGAACCTAATTGGGGAATATCTCTTTCATTGATACCTTATTGGGGATTATCTCTTTCATTGGTACCTAAATGGGGATATCTCTTTCATTGGTACCTAATTGGGGATATCTCTTTCATTGATACCTTATTGGGGATTATCTCTTTCATTGGTACCTAAATGGGGGATATCTCTTTCATTGGTACCTAATTGGGGATATCTCTTTCATTGATACCTTATTGGGGGATATATTAGGATAGCTTATTGGGAAATATCTCTATCATTGATACCTTATTGGGGGATATCTCTTTCATTGATACCTTATTGGGGAATATCTATTTCATTGATTCCTTATTGGGGAATTTCTCTTTAGTTCATTTGAAAGATTTTATCAATATAAGAATAAGGTTATGAGAGTTTTCTAGTGCAAAAAAGGTTTACAGATTTCTTTATATGTGAGAAAAAATTACAGCAACAAGTCTCACAGTATGTGGGGATAACCCAGAATAAACCATCTTAGTGTTAAAGAAAATGTTACTTACAGCAAAGCCTTTAAGTATGCAATGTGGAAGCAAGGCATCTTAGTATATAATGTGACAGCAAGCTAAAGTCCTTTTAGTACTTAACGTAACAGGTGAAAGACAGATGCAAGAGCCAGACCAGGACTCAAACACCGGGCCAGCGGGGACACGCTGAAATCTAGACAGGTGCTCTAACAAATTGAGGAACCTGCGTGCTGACGATGGACCAGTTCCTCTGCATTCCTCCCTCATGCAGTACTCGAAATAAGGGTTGGCAAGTTTGCCAATTTTGTAAAAGGGAAGAGAAATGCACATCCAGGGTTTCGAACCGGAAAAATTAACTTAGGTGGGGAGAATCAGCTAGCTGATTCATTCCCCGGGGGGAAATAACAGCTAGCCTATTTCTTCCCTAGGGAAAGAATTGGTCAGTTGATTTTTTCCCCAGGGAAAACTTTCAGATGAGGAAAGAAATGACTTCTACACCAGAACCCTTTGAATTGGGCACTCTAACCAATTGAGCTTTCTGGTCACTGACGATCGATCTAGTCCAGTTCTGCTACAAATGTGACCATAAATGACCACATCGTCTACAATGCAAATTTTACCAGCACTGAAATTTCCTGAACAACTACAGACTTAAAAACTTAAAATCTAAATATCTTGTTCCGCTGAATCTGAAGTCTTGTCGTCTGTTAAAGTGAAGGTTCAGGAGACTTGAACCTACCTAAATATGGAGCCTATTTTATGGTGCTAAAATTGTTCCAGTCCTTTCCTCGGTCCAAATCTTGTAAGTCTGAAACGTAACCAGACTATGTAACATTGCACACAAACAAACCAGAGACACATCAACAGTACAAACCAGAGACACATCAACAGTACAAACCAGAGACACATCAACAGTACAAACCAGAGACACATCAACAGT